>NC_071121.1:28527500-28607500 GCF_024256425.1 Clarias gariepinus | reverse complement strand
GTGCAAACACACGTGCACACACACACACACACACACACACATATATACACACACACACACAGTCTTCAATAATGACTTAATTACAAGTTATCATATTGTTTGTATAATGAACAAAAAACTTTTTTTTTAAAAAGAAATCTGTTGAAATGAAGTGAATAAAATGAAAACTGACTGCGAGATTTAAAATGAACACAAAGACAACGCAAATGTTCAGAGTCGTATAAAATAATTGTTTAAAACTTTTTGGCAACAAGAACACATTACCGAAAATAAATATGTATAACGCAGAACAAAAACTTAACACACACACACACACACACACACACACACACACACACACATGGCTATTCAGATATGCAATGGCGAGACAACCATGGAGGAGTACTGAGTCTTTTATAATGGGACAGTACCGTTGTTTCTAATAAAACTGTGATGTTATGTTTGGAAGCCTGCAGGTGGTTGACACTGGGTGGTCTGGGGCTGGACGACGTCCTCACCCCAGCGTCTTTACCCACCTCACATGACCTTCACACTCCTCCTCTTTGACGGCACATTTGAAACAGATTTTTTATCAGTGATGTACAAAGACTAAAATAAAATCATAATTCAGTTTCAAAATCTGTTTTTTATTTTTTGTAACTGCTTGTAGGTCGAATTATAAGGACTACTCGATGGAGTCTCGGCTGCATTTCCGCATCCATGCGGCACTGAACAGCCTGAAGGGTACTCCGGTGAACTCGCCATAGCAACCAGCACCTCAAGTCTTGACCTTTGACCTTTACGATAGAAGGAGCATCACCCTGATCATCACAGTACTGTAACGAGTGACGACTAAAAAAACACAAACAAACCAAAGTGCTATTCCTCCTCCGTGTGTAAGCAGAGAGTGAGATGGTAGAACACACACACACACACACACACACACACACACACTGATAAAAAAAAAAGATGGGGGGGGAATGAAGGAAATTTGAAATGGCTTTATTTTTATAGTAATATTAAATCAGTTAAGGGGAATGGGTTAAATGATGTTTTATTTTTTTTCTTAAAGTTTGTGACGATAGTTAATATAAAGAGGTGAAAACAATCAGAGAGCTGAACACGCTGCAGTCTCCAACATGGCTACTTTTAAGAATTTAACGTAAAGCTGCAGTACGGAAAAAATATATATAATATAAGATATTTATTACAATTTCAATTAGCCTTAAGAAAAGGATTACTGAGTCAAACCTCCTCTCTAAGTGGGCGGGGCTTTCTCACTCACCTGCCAGTCAAATCATTAAGTTAAAAAAAAATGCTTTTACAGCAAGCAGCCAAATTTGGCGGAAACTAAATTGCAGAAACCAAAAGAAACGTTGGTCGGTGATGCTGGGAGTCAGGGCTGACGTCATCACACGGTTTTCAGACGGAGACGTTAATGACAAGTGTTTATGCTTTACATTTCAGTCAGGAGTTAAATATTTTGCATGCAGTAACACATTTCCACCAGAGATGTCACCAAATCACCCAAAGTTACACACTGCAGCTTTAAAAGTTTTTTTATTTTCTGTTGGTTGTTCTATTTCCAGTTTCTTGCACAGTTTAGACAATTGTACAGGTTCTGTTACGCACGCTGCACTGATGCCGACGTCTAATCACGAACACGTCCGCGCTGCTCCACTGGTTTTCTTCATCACCATGGCAACTCAACTAGAGCAATATATTCTAATTGTTATTAGGACACGCCCACACCTGGTGATGTAATAGTCTTGACTGTGTGAGATGGTTCGGCTCGTATCAGCGCGGCGTCAGTTAATACGGAGAATATTTATTAATGGCTGCTTTCAGGGTTGAAACAGCTTGTTTATTTGTTTTATTCATACCAAATATTTGTGTTTATGTGTTTTTGCATGTGTGTGTGTGTTTGGTGTTTAATATTGTTACTTGTTACTTACCTTTAAAAGTTTCTCAGCGTGTCACTTCAGCCCTGCGTACTTCACGTTTGTGTGTAAATGTGTGACTGGATGCAGTGCAGAGATTACACTGATAATCAGATAGAATGTACATCACTGTAATCATCAAAACATAATCATCACTATAGAATCTGCACAGCGCCCTCTAGAGGTGCGGCTTCGTCAGGAGAAATCCATCCCATAATACCGTTTGTAAGCAGTGCAGGCGCTGGGGCGGGTCACGGACGTTTCCCGTTCCGTATAAGTGATAGGAAAGCTCAAAGCGATTGTTTAATGAACTACGTTTTTTTTACACAAGTAAGTCTTACACGTGAAACCGTAGATGTTTGTAAAATTATACGTGGACTCGTACATTTTAAAGTCGTTGTTAATGTAAAAGATGATAAGTGTAAATATTTAAATTTTAACCAGACTTGAAATGTGTATGTTAAGTAGCAGAGTAAGATTTGTCATGTTACAGAATCAATCGATCAGACATAGCATGATGTTTCAGGATGTTACATTCAGATGTCAATTTATAGACTGAAAAAGTAGACAGGTAATTATACACATTAGACCATTTTAATTTTATACATTTATATGTTTGGAAGAAAATACAGGTGTGTTTATAGTCCAGATATTTGGTCCAGAATCAAATAATTAACAAGAGATGTATAATTTGGAATTATATACTAAGACTGATATGTTTAAAATGTTCATTTAGCTCCAGGTTAGATTTTAAAGTTTAGGTAATTTTTATGAATCAAATGCTAATTTTATGGATGTAAAAGAAAAAGTTACAAAAAAACAGATTAATTGTCGTTATGTGTTTGATCTCACATTTATTATACAGGAGAATGTATAAAATGAAGAACATGTAAGCTACAAAGAAACAACTGTCACTGCTCTTGGCCTGATCGCTGTGGAGCCGAGTGCTGATACGCAGCCAATCACGTGCCAGCTCTCTGCACTGCGTCATTAATATTCATGATGTCACCTGAGAGCCTGGCGCGCCGCGAGCTCCGTTACAGTCTGATCGGTTAATAATAAAAAGACGTAATTTGAGAGTTGAACATCATCGCGGACTCGAGACTGAGCAGCATCTCAACTCTATTTACGCTTTAAAGCGATAAACTGCGACAAACAAGCAAAAATAATACGTCGACTTATTTCCATCTAAATGCATGTAGTTTTTCTTTAGATTTTAGGCAAAATTTAGAAGCTTGGTCTGAAATGTCGCTTTTGGTGTGATATGAAAGAGGCCTGAATAAGTAAATAAAAACAACAACAATAATAATAATAATTATAGTTATTAATAAGTTAGTCATAATGTTTAAGATCTCTATACATCTCTCTTTTGCTTTACTATGCAGACTTTCACTTTATACAGGTTTGTAAAAATATCTAAATTAGATTTTTTTTCCTCAAACACCAGCAGATTTAACACACACACACACACACACACACACTCCTCCAGTGAGTTACATTCAGAATTAATAATAAAATGTGCTGAATAATATCATTTTGTTTTAAAATCACTGACCAGTCAGGATGCAGCTCAGGGGGAATAAACGCAACCAGTGGGGAGAGGAGGAGTGAGGGTCGAGTCTCGCCACACAGGGCTGAGTTCAGGTGAGAGTCGCTCACGCGGCTGCTGCGGTGGAGAGGCTGAGCTTCACATTCAGACGAGTAAACTGAGAGTAGAAGCGTCTGAGACACCGTGTCTAGACCACCGTGAAACCGCAGACACAAGGTCAGACTCACTGGTACCTGAGACACGCCCTGTTTCAGACAAGCCTGTGGACTCTGAATGAGATTATTAATAGAGACGGTTATTCAGTAATTAAAATACCTCAGGAGTGGGCGGAGTCTGAGGCACCTGCTGATGACATCAGACAGCTGTGACTGACAGGCTCACAGAAATGTCTTTTGCTAATCAGACGCCGCGGTGCACTGTACGGCTCATTAAGAGAATATGAATATACAGATGTACAGATATGTTGATGTATAAATCACACACACACACACACACACGACAGAGTTTTATTTATCTCAAAGTTTATTTTATGTTACACGCCGACGTCACGTCATTGACCCTGTTACCCTCGAGGATGTAAAGACAGGCTGCGCCACACACACACACACCTCCGTTATGGGACTTGGGTTGTGTTCCAATCCACACTCTACTCTTACTGAATCAGTGTGCTAGTGTGCAGCTTGTATTTTTCATGCTTTATCCTAAAACACATGCTCCACTCCCAACTAGTGTGTTAAGTACTGTTAATAGGGGGTTATTGTTGGGAGTCCCAAAGCTGTGTACTTGCACACTAACTAGTGTGATTCTGTACTGTAGGACTGATGCTGTGTCCCAAATCACAGTCAGTCATGTGATAGGATTCATGCAGGATTTCGGCTTCACCTCAAACACAGACTAGTGCACTGAATAGTGGGCGAGTGTTAGTGTGCAGGGTGGTGTTGTGGTTTGGGACGCAGCCCGGGTCTCGTCTCTTCAAAGCTCGGCCTGCTTCTTTATTTACGTTTATAACGTTTAATCATTGCGTATAAACGATTAATAACAGAAATCAACATCCATCAGTTTATTTATATATATATATTTGTTCCATTTCCAGTGTTTGTTCACATTTTAATTCTGTATGTTTTGTTCATTTCACCAAACGTTGATGTGTGTGAAAGTCAAAAAACTGTGTGTACAAATGGAATAAAATACAAACATGACAGAGATCTACCTGCTGAGCCAAGTTGTAAAAAGTTTGTACACCCTCATGACAAAATAAAGAATATAATTTTTAGCCACAAGAAATGTAGTGTGTTTGATTTCACACCTGTTTTTTTCCTTCAGCAACACAAATTAACAAAAAAAAAATCTGTTATACAAATAATATACATTTACATTACAAAAGTTTTTGCCCCCTTTTCAAATAAAATAAGCATTATCTGTTCTTTAATCTGACACACACACACACACACACACATACACACACACACATACACACACACAGACTGTCTGATTTACTGTGTGTTATACACTGGAATATTCCAGTAAATCGTCGGTGTGTGTTTACAGAAGTTAATGATTACTGAAGGTTTGTTTGGGGAGAATCAGGACTCGGGGTTCAGGTGGATAAAAGACAGAGAGAAGACGGCAGAGAGGAGAGCTAGAAGGATAGAATGATGAGGATTACACTCGTTCTTCTTCTCTCTGCCCTCCTGCTGCAGCTCGGGCGCACGGTGAGTCCTGACAGCTTCATTCATCAGATTTATTAGAGTTTCCTCGTCTGTTTTCAGTAAAGCCAAAGGTTGCCAACACGGTCACCAGTGTGTGTTTGGACAGGTAGTTCAATCACAAAAGCTGACGAAACTTTGGATCAGCGAGTTGACCGCACACTCCAGTCACAGGTAATGGAAGCACACAGGCGTGAAACAGGAATTCTGTTTGGCCTCTTGCTGGTGTTTTTTTTTGCCCGATGTGTGTGTATCACAGGCGTGTCACAGCCACACGTTTATACCTGGGACAGGTGCTTGGGCCCGCTCATCGTTGTTTGCAACTATATTTACTCTTCTGATATTTGATATTTAGGCATTTTGGCAATTTCTCAGGTCGGTGCAGAGAGGGATTCATCACTAACGCCCCCTCCCACACCTCATCACAAAGCCCCGCCCCCCAGTCTGCTGTCTCAGGAGTGTGTGGATGAGAAACACACCCGCTCGTCCTGCACTAAAGTGTTCTGCCCGCCCTGGGAGCGCTGCATCAACGGTCAGTGTGTGTGTAAACTGCCCTATCAGTGTCCCCGCTTCGGCCCCAGGGTGTGTGGACTGGAGGGGAGGAGCTACATGTCCCTGTGCCAGGCTCAGGCCAACGCCTGCCGAGAAAAGAGACCCCTGTTCTCTCACTACAAAGACCTCGGGTCATGTGACGGTGAGCGACACAAATCATCATTATAATCATCATCATTCATGATATAAACAGCAGTGCTGAAACATTTCCAAAACTCTTAATGATGAACTGAGCAGAAATAAAAACACGATATGTTTAGAGAACAGAGTAGAAAAACTAATAACTTCATCAGCTACAAATATTTCAACCACTGAACAAAAAACTGAACATAAAGCTGAAGTCTGGGTTCTGCGTGCAGAAAAAAAGGAAAAAGAGAAAACAAACAATCAAATAGAAAGGGATTAAAATACTGGATTTTTTGAAACTATGAAATAACACATATGGCTTTATGTTATTAATTACTACCAGAACAGTATTGTGTCGAGTGTGTTTGTACAACCCATCATGATGAAACTGTCTCTCATGAAGACCTTCCCAGGAAAGCAAGACCAAAACTGAGCTCTGCTGCAGAGGAGAAGTTCATTTAGAGTCACCAGCCTCAGAAATCACCAATTAACAACCAGCAGCTCAGATTAGAGCCGTTATGAAGCTTTACAGAGCAGAAGGAGCAGATAAACATCTCAATATCAACTGCCATATTCTGGACACCCTCAGCGTTAGTTAACAGTGTAGAAAAAATGTAAATAATTACTATCCATTAAAATAATTTCATGGAATTCAAAGGTGTGTATGTGTGTGTGTGTGTGTGTGTGAGACAGAACCTTTTGAAGTGGAATTACGAGGCTTCAAGGGCCAGCAGGTGGTTCAGTTCCGCACAGCCAATGTAACGGCGCTGGTTTGTGGTTCAGACTCGTGGAACATGGCGGCCGCTAACGTGGTCTGCAAACACAACAAAAACAACCCCAGGTATACACACACACACACACACACTATCTATCTATCTATCTATCTATCTATCTATCTATCTATCTATCTATTTGTTTGTCTCTAAGTCTCAGAGGAGCAAAGGTTTTTGGGAAGAGCGAGTTTAAGGACATAATAGGAGTGTCCAGGGTGCACAAGTGTGTCGATGTGAGGTGCACAGGGGCGGAGCGCACCTTGGCCGAGTGTCTACTGTACAAACCTCGCTCCATCAGTGACGACACATCTGTTGCTACGGTAACATGTTACACAAATGAGCCAGGTAATAACTGAGTCTCGTACATTTTACCTCTAATATATCTAATGTACATGTACAGTGGTTTTGGACACGCCCACTGTGGACAGGTCATGGTGTTTGTGTGTCCTGTATAATAAAGATGTTCTGTTAATGAGACACACACACACACACACACGTTTAATGTTGTCTGGACAGCTGTAGGCAAGGACGAGTGTGACGGGTTCCACTGTGTTAATGAGAAGTGTGTGTCGTGGGAACACATCTGTGACGGAGTGGACGACTGTGGGGACAACAGCGACGAAATGTGCTGCACAGGTACGACAACTCACACACGGACAAACACACTACAACACAACACGCTGCAGGACGACGCTACATCACGGTGCTGTCTTTGTGCAGTGTGGAGCGGAGTGTATAGTGTGTCGTGTTGTGTGATGCTGTACGTGATGCTGTGTAGCCTTGTGTAGTATTGTGTGTTGTTATGTAGCATGGTGTTGTGTTGTGTATAGGTTGCCAAAATGGAGCCTTTTACTGTAAAAGTGGAGTGTGTCTTCCACCGTACGCCGTTCAAGATAAGATCCGGGATTGTCTCGGAGGGGAGGATGAGATCGAAACGGTCGAAACGGTCAGGAAGAGTATTCCTCGATCGGGTTCACGCAAGGAACACTTAGGATCAGGTTAGTCATTACTTAACTTCTACCAGCTGCTACTGTACATTTATGCACCAATAGCTAGCTAAACACTGTGTCTTGTTACCAAGTTGGTACCAAACTGTTAGTATGAAAAAGATAAGATCTCTCTCTGTTACACATGCACACGTTTAAAGATATGAGCTTGTTAGTGCTGATCAAGTGTTTTTTTGTTTCAGGACCATCAGAGCATCAGAAATTGGAAAAAGGTCAGTGTCTGCTACATTACGCACCATATTCACATAGGGTTTGCAAACTCCGTAAACAGAAATAAGGGATGGAGGTCGGAGGGAATCAAGTGGTGATTTGCCTTTTTTGGGGGGGAGGGGGGAAAGAAAATCTACAATTAGTTCCGTGCCTCTATTGCTGAGAAATTTCACCACAAGTCCCAGTTTGACTTGAACACCACTCGTACATTTATTTCTCCTTCTATAGTATATGCATAAGAGATGTTTTGAATTGTAAGATATTTGTAACAGTCATATGTAGCATTTATATATTATTATTTTTAAAAAGTTAACATTATTTGCTACTAAGTTGGTTCACATTGAATTTTGTTTGTAGAAATAATCAATGTGTCTATCAGTTATTGCAGACTGATTTGCCTGATTGTACAGCTTCACGTTCTGTTCTGGGTTTTGACTTCTGATGTAATTTCTGCTCTGGTGGTGAGGAAACTGAACTTACTTCTCGGGCCATGGTTCTAGTGTTTATGGTGTTTTGTTTTACCAACCCAACTCCAAACCCAATTAATAAATAAATAATAAACCATTGTTTTAACTTTGCTACAAACAATTATATCCAGTGTTCTGTAAGCTAGCAGTATAGCAAGGCGGATTAAACGTAAGCATTATACTTTCCTATTTGACTACGTTCCTATATTACCTTTATCTTCTGTCCATTTCTCTTTTTCTCTTATTATTTTGTCTAAACTGGAAACCTAGTTTTAAAAATGATGTGGTTTGGCCTCAGGACACCTTCCCAGCGATAAAAGCAGTTCATAGGCGACTCGTCAGAAAGGGTCTGGAGCTTAGAGCTTTCGTTCGCGTCTTTCACAGACTATTGTTTTGAATATAAAAAACAGTGTGAGAAATTGGAAGTGTGGTTTGAGCGGATGTAAAAATGAGTTACTGTGTGTGTGTCTCACACTAAATAAATGAGAGTTGCCAGTTTTTCTAAAGCTAATTCCTATCAGCTGTGTTTTGTTAGCTAGTTGCTAGCAAACTGTTAGCATGTAAAAGATCAGATGTCCCACACACACTCTGTCTCTCTCTCTCTCTCTCTCTCTCTCTCAAAGATATGAGCTGTGACTGATGTTTGATGATGCTAATGATACTAGCAGCTAATCAGTAATCAAGCTCTTTCTGTTTCAGAAGCATCAGAGGAACCTAAAACAGGTTAGCATCTGTCTGCTACGCTACGCACCACATGCACATCCGGGAAATATTCCGTCATCGTCATTCTAATGCTAAAGAAGGTGCTAAATCATGTCTAAACAAACAATCAAAACATGAACTGACCATGCTTTTTACCTTGAAGACAAACAAAACTACACAACTAGCCTTACCCCAAGCAGCAGAGCTCGCTAATGTTAGCTAGTGCCAGTTACACACACTGTCAGGCTGAGAAACTATACAACTAGCCATGAAGGTTAACCCTAACAGAACGCTAACTCTATAATGTTCAAGTATGTGGTTTAATTTAAATATTGTGTGTGTTTTTACAGAAGTCTGGACGAATTCTAAAGACGGTAAAAAGCTCAACACTCACAAGTCACATGTGAAGACACATCTTTACAATATCACAAAAATAATAACGTCTGTGTGTGTGTGTGTGTCAGATATCCTGAAGATACGCAATCACACAGAGACCCTGGAGTGTGGGATTCCCAACATGGACTATGTTCACAAGACAGAGGAAGAAACGCGCAGACGCACAAAACGTGCGGTGTGGGGAGAGGAAACTCTGCCGGTTAGACATACAACAATACACAATACTACAATATATTAAAATGATTACACAGTGATACACAACATACCAGCAAACACCACTACAAAATATTACACGATAATGAAAAGCTGCTTTATATTAAACTCATAACCAACTCCACAAAATACAAAACACAACACTACACAATACAATGAAACCTCGAATTGTGAGTAACGCGGTCTCGAGTGTTCCGCAAGACAAAGCAAAGATTTTTTATAAATATTGACTTGGAAAACGAACAAGTCTTGGTTCACGAGTACCCAGTATCATGTATCACGCATGATCACAACTGAGCAAACGTTTTTTCTCTTTTTTGCGCCACGGAATTGTGGGTAATCGTCTCCCCTGCTGGGTCTTAGTGCTCGTCTCTCACTGGTTTAATCAACATCCATGCACGCGTGTACTGTTTACTATAACACTGTGACCACGTGTGTGAATGTGTTAAACATATTTTATTTTACGTCTACATGTGTGTGTGTACAGTGCGTGTGTAGAGCAAAAGCAAGTCTCATTAGAGGTTAAAGATCCATTTTCTCCCTCTCTGTATCAGCCTGTCATTTTGTGTGTGCGCATAATTTAAAAATTCAAATTCTATTTGTCACATAAACAGTCATACACAGTGAAATGCTTACACGACCACCTGTGACCTCAAATAAAAAATATATATAAAAACTATTTAACAAGAAATAATAATGAGAAATATAAAAATAGAAAAGAGGCAAAAAATAATAAATATTTAACTATAAGAAAGTTGAACAAAATATACAAGTTTTCAAGATATAAGAAATATAAACCTATCTGTACAGACAAAAATGAATTTAAATGCAAATAATATGTGGAATGAATGAAGTGTGCAATAGTCCTGAGGTGTGCAATTGAGCATTGTTTGTGCAAATGTGCAATATGTGTGCAAGTGTGCTATGTCATGATTGTCCGGTCTACAGTGCGTAGGGGTGTGTGCACAGATAAGTAATGTCCATGAGTGTCCATTTGTGTGGGATGTTGCAAAAACGCGGAGATGATTAGTCATGTGTGTTAATCTGGTTGAGAGACTGTATTTCTGCGGGAAGAAGCTCCTCCTCAGTCTCTCTGTTTTGGCCTTTAAGGAGCAGAAGTTCTTTCCTGACCGCAACAAAGAGAACAGTCCATTGTTGGGATGGCTGAGGTCCTTCACGATCACGTCCTTGGTCCAGCACCTCTTGCTGTAGATCGAGTGCAGATCAGGGAGTTCAGTGCGGATGGTGCACTCAGCTGAACGCACGACCCTCTGTAGAGCTTGTCTGTCCTGCATGGTGCTGTTCCCGAACCAGGTTAAGATGTTAGCCGTCAGGATGCTCTCTATGGTGCAGGAGTAAAAGTTCCTGAGCACCTTGGAGGGCAGTCTAAAGTCTCTCAAGCGCCTGAGGTGATAGAGACGCTGCCTGGCCTTTTTAACCACGGTGTTGATGTGGCAGGACCATGTCAGGTCCTGCATGATGTAAACACCATGGTATCGGAACTTGTCCAATCTCTCCACTGGGCTCCTGTTGATGACGGGGGTCTGGTAGTTCCTCTCCTGCTTTGTGCTAAAGTCCACTATCAACTCCTTTGTCTTGCTGACGTTCAGGAGGAGATTGTTTCTCTGGCACCAGTTCTCCAGATTTCCAACCTTCTCCAGGTAGGCTGTCTTGTCGTTGTCAGAGATCAGGCCCACCATGACAGTGTCGTCAGCAAACTTAATGATGGTGGTGGAGTCCGTAGTGGCTATGCAGTCATAGGTGTACAATGAGTACAGCAGGGGTTTCAGAACACAACCCTGTGGGGCTCCAGTGCTGAGAGTGAGTGAGGCTGAGACATGTCCGCCCATCCTTACTGCCTGTGGTCTGCCAGTTAGGAAGTTGGAGATCCACTGACACAGTGATGAGCTCCCAGGTGCTCCAGCTTGGTGGTGAGTGTGGAGGGAATTATGGTATTAAATGCAGAGCTGTAGTCGATGAAGAGTATTTTAACATAATTCCCTTTCCGAGTGTCCAGGTGAGTGAGTGATGTGTGGAGGAGATGAGAGATTGCATCGTCTGTGGAATGGTTCGGGCGGTATGCAAACCGTAGTGGGTCGAGTGTGTCCGCTAGTGAAGAAATTATAAAGTTCCTGAGCAGCCGCTCAAAGCACTTCATCACTACTGAGGTGAAGGCTACAGGGCGATAATCGTTGAGGAAAGCAGGATGAGGTTTCTTTGGGAGAGGAACAATGATGAACTCTTTGAAGCATGTAGGGATCACCGACTGAGATAGGTCAGGGGTAGCTCAGTGGTTGAGGCATTGGACTAGAGTTCGGAGGATCCCAGGTTCAAACCCCACAACCACCAAGTTGCCACTGTTGGGCACTCTCGGTGCGAGATCTCAGAGCGTCGTGGATGGTTTTATCCACCCATGGCTTCTGGTTGGGAAACGTTCTAATAGTCTTTTTCTCCACGGTATCATCCGCTTTTTTCTCGATGAATCCCACAACACGCTGATGTCATCATCGGAGCAGTTTCGGAACATGTCTTAGTCTGCGTTATCGAGTCCGTCCTGTAACGCGGCCACCAATTGGTCCGTCCAGCACTCGACCCCCCTTCTGAACCGGAAATTCCTGTTTCAGCCTTTGTTTGTATTTTGGAATGAGGAAGATGGCGGCGTGGTCGGATTTACCAAATGGTGGACGAGATTGTGACTGTGATTGTCCTTGACTGTTGTGTAACAGTGGTCCAGTGTCCTTTCGCTGGTGGGACAGGTGATGTGCTGATAAAAGTCCGGTGCTGCAAAAGTCCCCCGCCACTATGAGCGCAGCGTCCCGGTGTTGTGTCTGGTGCTGTGTAAGTGCCTTATGCAGCTCGCATAAAGAAGTGTCCGTGTCTGCTTGTGGTGGAATATAAACGGCGCTGATTATGTCCGATGTAAACTCCAGAGGTAGATAAAAAGGACGGCACATGATGGACAGTAGTTCCAGATTCGGGGGGCAGGAGTGTGTAAAGAGGAACAAACCTCGCGCTGTTGCCCCAGCTGCTGTTCACCATTAAACACTCGCTGCCTCCCCTTGACTTCCCAGAGTCCCGTGTCCTGTCCATGCGGTGAACCAAGAAGAACTCGGCCGGCTGGATGGCGTGGTCCGGCACCGCTGGGTTCAGCCACGTCTCGGTGAAGCAGAGGAGATTGCAGTCCCGAATGTCTCTCTGGAACTTTATCCTGGCCCTGAGGTCATCAAGCTTGTTCTCCAGTGACTGGACATTGGCAAGCAGGTTGCTAGGCAGAGGTGTGCGGTGTGCACGGGCTCTCAGCCTGTTCCTGACGCCGGCTCATTTCCCTCGGGGCCGCCGCTTCGCGTCACGTCCAGTGTTCTTCCTCAGGATCTCACTCGGCCAGCTGGGATCCGGAGTTAAAAACGTTGAATTGTGAGTACATTGTATACCAACAGAAACAAGGGTATCTCTTTTATACCTAATGTACTCAATGGTGATGAGTTTGCTGGTTTAAAGTTACTGGAAATTACTTTAAAATACAAAAACAAAGAAAAGTAGGTCAGAGCAGTCGTGACGGCAGCTGACCTTACCGGCACCATCTTGTATGTGCCCCTAACACACACTCTCACACCTTTATTTTTACTTTTTTTAAAGGTAAAGGGCAGATTATTATTATTTTTTTTTACTTTATATTTTGTCTTAAAGGGGTCATACAGGCCTACATGCACTTTTTTAAGCTGTTTGGACTGAACTGTGTGTTAGGAGAGTGCGTACACAACCACTCTACGATGATAAAGAGTCGCCCAGTGGTTTTCTTTTCATTTATTACAATAACACGCCCCTTCTGAAATCAGGCCAATCGCAAATGCCTGTCACTGTGACGCCACACCACAAGAGGCCGCTCCTACACTAGTTGATTGACACTGGTGTTTTAGCAAAGACCCGCCCCGAGTGAGAAGAATCTGTCGGCCATTGTTTTTTCGCCGCTGGAGTAAAATGTCGCCTAAGCGAGTGTTGTGTACAGTTGTTGGGTGTAATAGTGAACACAGCAGTCGTCATTCACTACCGACATCTGAGCCACTGAGGACACAGTGGCTGAATTTAGTTTTTGAAGCTAACGTCCCCGCTGATCTACCTAAATGCGTTCATGTTTGCGATAATAATTTTTTACCAGACTGCTTTATAAACGCAGGTCAATATAAAGCTGGTTTTACTAGGAAGCTGCTCCTAAAAATGGATCTGTACTAACTTCATGTTCTTGCTTCTCCGCTTTATGTTGTTGTTGCTCGCGGCAGCCTAACAGCCCGTTAATTCATGCCCAAGCAGTGATGAGAAAGACAAATCGAGTCGATGCATGTCCATTCTTTTAATTTCTGCGTTGTCAGGCGATATTACAAACTTCCGCGTAGGTTCCGTACTTAAATCAAACCAAAAACGACTGAAGAAAACAAGCTCAGGGTCTTGTGTGTTGTTGTATGTTGTTCTGTTCAGACTCAGATACAGTGGCATGTGGCCGTGCAGGAAGACGGAATCATCCGTTGCAGTGGTGCTTATATCGGTGGGTGCTGGGTTCTGACCTCCGCCAACTGCGTCAGGTAATCAATCATTAAACAGAACTACCACTGACACTTTTTGTACAGGTATTCCATAAAAGACATAACATTGTTTTGTGTGTGTGTGCAGGCAGAAGCCCCGATCTTTCCGGATTAAATTCTCTTTGTGGAAGAAGTTCTCTCTTCTAAGCACCACTGACACCACCCCTGTGAAGAACATTATCATTCACGGAGAATACAACCCGCGCACCAACGAGAACAACATCGCGCTCATCCAGCTGGTTGAACTTCCCCAAGTGAAAGAGTGCCTGCACCCAAACCCGGCCGTACGCCCCGTCTGTGTGCCCTGGTCTCCTCTGCAGTTTCCTCCTAACTACACCTGCACTGTCTCAGGCTGGGGACACGACAAACGTAAGCACCTTACTGTGCACATACCACTGATCTTGTCTCACCTGTCTCACTTGCCCAGCCTTGACCTATCTCAAACTCAACTAACATGCCTGTCCATACTTGTCCCACTTGTCTCACTTTGCTATAAATCACTTATATTAACAGTTCATATGCCTAAGCTCTTATCCATCCATTACTTACCTGTCTCATCTCTCCACATTACTCTTATCTGTCTCACCGCTCCACATCTGTCTTACCTCTCCACATAAACTCTCTCTCTCTGTCTTTGTAGAGGGAAGCAAGGTGAACATCCTGAGGTGGGCCAACGTGAGCCTTATCCCTAACTGCGAGTCCTACTACAAGGAGCGGTATCACAAAGAAATGATGTGTGCGGGTATGTGTCTGCCTTACCTCACTTGTCTCACCTCACCTGTCTCACCTAACCCACCACATTTGCATAATCCATCTCTGCCTGTCTCAGTCTTTCATTTGTCCACACTCGTCTTCTCTGTACCAGGTGATCTGGAAGGTAACGTGTACTCTTGCCCAGACGAATCAGGAAGTCCATTAGTGTGTAAGGATGCGAGCGGTGTGTCGTACGTGTGGGGAATCGTGAGCGGGAAAGATAAGTGCGGAGAAGCCGGCTTCCCCAGAGTGTACACTCAAGTGGCTCACTATTTTGAGTGGATTCGGCAGCACACCGGCTGGTCTGCAGTCACCAAGTACAACCAGTGAAGTGGAACCCGACGCACCATTCTCGCCAATAATGCTAATTATTAAAATTAAAATGCCAATTATTGCAAAAATAAAGAAATGATTTACTTTTAAAGTAAATTCTTTGATTTCTTTATATTTTCATGTTTTGCTACCACGGTTATTTTGGTATGAATAATATCAGGTATCATTCGGAAACCATCCCCTGTTAGCATAAGCATCTGTCTACATGCTAATATTATGTCATGTACGTTTTTTTGCAATAATAAACAATGACAATTATTGCACTAATAAACGGATACCACAAAATCACAAAAGTCAAGACAACGTAATTAATGAACAAAGAGACAGACTGTGCTCTGGGAAAATACCATAATAAGGAACGCAAGTGATCCAACACTTCACATCAGCATAAAACACACAACATTAGACTTTGCACAAGATGTTCATTACTAAGTCTAAATATCAGTTCTTTATCAAATATTCTGCTTTAGGGATCAGTCACTTTTGGTCATTTAGACACACAGAAAGCAAAAAATCATACTTTATTAAAGCTGGACATAAACAAATCTGGGAAGGAAGAAAAAAACCTTCATTAATGGAGCGTAACTTGGGCCGCACACACTGCCAGCTTACGTACTTTACTGAAATATACTGAACTAAATAAAATGTTTTGTAGCTACACACTGATTAATACTACCTAGATACACCTACATAGGCACTTTGGTATCAGTTTCAGAAGCAGTACAAAATCTACAAAAGAACAAAAACAAAACACTTCGTAATTCTCGACGAATCTCCTGCTAAAACCAGGCAAGACATCACTTTAAAAACAACGCCCTCTGGTGGCAGCTTTGAGAACTGTTTTAAAAGTAATAGCGAAGAAGTTACTCCTGATTGAGTAACACTTTATGTAAGCCTGAGAGAGGATCCGAGTTATTAAGTTAGAATAAAATAATTAAACATAATTCATAAATATGGGTAATTATGGACTTGAATGTGTGTTATTTTTATATGTCTAATCATTTGGAGAATTTATTAATATAGAAATCAGTGTTTGTGTTTTTATAATAGTGTGAGTGTGTAGATAAGTGCATAGTTCTGTGTGGGACTGTATTTTAAAAATCCACCTTCCACCCAAACACACACACACACACACACACACAGAGCTTCAAGTTTGATCAGAATTCTTTCGCTGTAGTTCGGTGTTGATTGAAGGCCGAGTGTTCTCTCTCAGTGACGAAGCGACTGGGCCACATTTCTCACTCAGGTGTGTCGCTGTACACAGATCACCTCTACCTTCCCTACCACTACTCCTTACGCCTGCACCTTTCCCCCACCCTCTCTTTCATTTATACATATGTACTTGGTCTTGCTCCAATGGATCTTCATGCTTTTTCTTTTCAGTGCATCCCTCCACCTGCTCCCCACTCCCGCTACTGATCACAGAATCATACGCAAACATAGTTCCTGGGGACTCTTGTCTAATCTCATCTGTCAACCTGTCCATCACTTCCCCGAACAGGAAAGGACTAAGAGCCGATGTCTGGTGCAGTCCCACCTCCAGTCGGTCGTACCTATAGCACACCTCACCGCTGTAATGCGATGCTTGTACATATCTTACACCACGTTCACATACTTCACTGCCACTCCTGACTTCCTCATGCAATACCACAGTTCATCTCTGGCACCCTGTCATACGTTTTCTCTAGAACTACAAACACACAATGCAACTCTTAACTTCTCCATCAACATTCTCAAAGCAAACATGGCATCTGTGGTGCTCTTTCTTGGCATGAAGCCACACTGCCACAGCCTCAACCTAGCTTCCATTACTCTTTCCTATAATTTCATGGTGTTGCTCTTTAGCTTTATACATTTCCCTTGTTTTTAACGATTGAAACTAAAACATTTCTTCTCCACTCATCAGGCATCTTCTCACCTCCTAAGATCTTGTTAAATAATCTACAGTAGTCAGCAACTCCACTGCCATTTCTTCTAAACACTTCCATGCCTCCACTGGAATGTCCTCTTTTCCACTCTTTATCCCCTTCATACTGTAGCTGTCCTCACTTCAACCTTAATAATTACTGTATTACCTGAACCACTATCTCCACCTCATCCACCTCTTTTTCTCTCTCTCATTGTCTCCATTCATCGACTCAGTGGTGGGTGTTTTGCCTCCCATGCAGAAGGCACGGGTTTGATTCCCAGCCAGTGCCAAGCCACTGGTCCCAAGCTCAAATAAAATGAAAGGGTTGCGCCAGGAAGGGCATCCGGTGTAAAACCTTGTACTGTATGATCTGCTGTGGTGAGCCCCTGCCAGGAGCAGTCGAAAGACCATCAGCTCTGCAAAATACTGCCTTTATCACTCTAGCCTGTAGTA
Organism: Clarias gariepinus; assembly: GCF_024256425.1. Taxonomy (NCBI): domain Eukaryota; kingdom Metazoa; phylum Chordata; class Actinopteri; order Siluriformes; family Clariidae; genus Clarias; species Clarias gariepinus. Next base: position 28,589,855 of record NC_071121.1, on the reverse strand, counting down.
CATCCCTTCCTGCTTGGTCTCTCTGAGCCGATATATTTTTTTTCAGTTTACTTTGAGTTTAGCTTTTCATACAACTCACTAAATGCCTATTCTTTAGCCTTTGCCACTACCTTCTTCACTTTACATTGCATCCTCTATACTCCTGTCTACTCTACTCATCTCTCTTACTATCCCAATTCTTTTTTTGCAATCCTCTTTCTCTTGTTGCTTCCCTTTCTTTCCTCATTCAACCACAAGCTTTCCTTATCTTCGTTTCTCCGTCCTGATGTCATGCCCAATACTTTCCTAGCTCTCTCCCTTACCACTTCTGCAGTAGATAACTAGTTGTCCAGCATCTCTTCAACACTACCCAGTACATGACCCAACTGCTCTCTGAATTTTACATAAAAGTGTTCCTTCTTCAACTTCCACCATCTAATCAGTCCATTTTCTTCTTCTGTACCTCCAAAGTCATCCTAAAGACCTCCATCCGATATTGTCTAGCTACATTATCCCCTTGCAAACACCATTCAAACACTAATCTCCTTCAAACTGCATCTCCTACACAGCAGATAGTCCACAGAGTACATCTTCCACCAGTCTATGTCACTCCATTCTTCTTAAAATATGTACTCACAACTGCCATTTCCTTCCTTTTTTCAAAATCTACAATACACTGTTTTCCACATTCCTCTCCTGAACCCCATACCTATCTATCACCTCCTCGTCACCTCTGTTCCCGTCTCCAACATGACCAGTAAGGTCAGTTCCAATCACCAATCTTTCTTCTTTAGGGACACTCACTACTACCTTGTCTAGATCGCTCCAGAAATCTTCTTTCTTCTTTCTCCATATCACATCCTACCTCTAGAGGGATTGCACTGATGACATTTATCATTATCCCTTTCACTCTATCACTCTATCTGACACTCTCCTCACTTTCACTATACTTTTGGCCTACTCTGTCCTCAGTATTAGAACTACACCAATTCTCTTACTATCTATGCCAGAATGAAGCAGTTTGAGCCCACCTTCAGTGTCCTGAGACTCGCCTCCCTTTCATTTGGTCTCCTGTACTTTATATCTACCTTTTTTCACTCCACCATTTTAGCTAGCTTTCTTCCTTTACCCATCATAGTGACAAAGTTGCCTCTATGCCTCTACCCCCTTCCTTATTTCCCTCTCTCTCTGGACATGTCTCCCCCCTCTCTCTTTGTTCTTCAGGCAACAGTAGCCCGATTCCCACAGATCTCCTGATGACCAACAGTACCTGAGGTGGTCATCAACTCAGGCCTCGACCAATTCAGGATGGACATTTTTTTTTCATGATTCGCATATTTATTTTGGCACATTTTATGCTGGATGCCCTCCCTGACGCAATCGTCCTTATTTCTTCAGGCTTTGGACCAACACTAAGACTACACGGGCTTATGCAACCTTAATGGCTGAGTTACAAAATAATTTTTTTTAAATAATCTGCATTAATTAGTAATTAATGAAGAAATAATATACATTTATGTTACGAAAAATTTTGCCCCCTTTTTGAATGAAATAAGCATTATCTGTTACTTAATCTGACACACACACACACACACACACACACACAGATTGTCTGATTTACTGTGTGTTATACACTGGAATATTCCAGTAAATCGTCGGTGTGTGTTTACAGAAGTTAATGATTACTGAAGGTTTGTTTGGGGAGAATCAGGACTCGGGGTTCAGGTGGATAAAAGACAGAGAGAAGACGGCAGAGAGGAGAGCTAGAAGGATAGAATGATGAGGATTACACTCGTTCTTCTTCTCTCTGCCCTCCTGCTGCAGCTCGGGCGCACGGTGAGTCCTGACAGCTTCATTCATCAGATTTATTAGAAAGGAATTCAGACTCAGTAATAATCAGACTGAGTGAGTGTTTAAAGTTTCCTCGTCTGTGTGCAGAAACCCAAAGGTGGACCCCAATCAGGTTCTGCTGTCTATCTATAGACAGTAAGACAGAAATGTAGAGACTTAAGGAAGAAGTCTTTCTGTTTGGCCTGTCACCAGTGTTTATTTGGACAGAAAGACAGTCACAAGCATTCCTCAGCGCTCTTTCATCCGTCTGCTGCAGCTCCCTGTGGCTTTGGATAATAAATATTTAGCATTAAATTTAAATGTTAAATTATATTTTATTTTAGTTCATTCAATTTTCAAATGTTATTCTAAATTTGAAGATTATGGTGATCTTGTAACATAAAAATAAAACGTGTTAAATTTGACGGGTTGACGGCTGACTGCATGCTCCAGTACACGTGATAACAGGATGACGACACACAAAATCAGACAGCATTTTAGGTTTGCCACAGGTGGATAATTTAGGTTCGGATTTTTATTTTATAAATACGAGGAGGACTCAAATAGACCTTGAGCAGTTCATTGAGTTCATAAATGCAACACACTATAGATTTTTTCAAACAAAGCAAAAAGGTATAAATAAAATGGTACATGCAGCGTTATTTTCATTTTAGATGTCAAAAGAGTTTTGTGGCTCCCATATTGTCTGTGGTAAACGGGTCCAAATGTCTTTTTGTGTGTTTAAGGTTGTTTAACCCTGGAAAAAATTGTTGCACAGTAAAAATCTTTTACTGTGCAATGATCAGAGCTTTTAAAATGTCGATGTTAGATAAACTCTGGGACTGAAGTTGACGCCCACACCTGGGACATCTTTAGACGTCACAGGATCAAATTTTGAATTTGAAAATGTTATCTGTCCTGTACACAACCATGTGCAGCATAAAGTGCAGTAAATTGCTTATATTTTTTGATTATGTTAAAAGCGAAATACAAGTAAAATTAAATTCAATTGTAGTTCAATTGAGTTCAATTGAATTAACGACTGCACATGACCTAAAGAGGAAAATGTCACTACAATAAAGAAAATTGTACTAGAGTGTATACAACTCACTTAATTGTATACTCCTGAAACATGGGCATATGAAATAGGCACACAGTTGCTATGGTTACTGTAAAATCCTGACGTGGAGAATCCGTTTGCTGTGTTAGTCCTGTAGTTTGACTGACATGAACGGTTCGGCTAGCTAGTGTGTAGCTGGAAAAAACTCTGACCCGGACGGGGTGATGGGGTGAAACTGACACTGAGGTCCTGGGGAGCGTGAAAAACATACATAATATAAATACAATGACAATTTATTACACTTCTGTTTGTCCAGGTAGGTGCAGCGGGTGCAGCTCGTCACAAAGCCCCGCCCCCCAGTCTGCTGTCTCAGGAGTGTGTGGATGAGAAACACACCCGCTCGTCCTGCACTAAAGTGTTCTGCCCGCCCTGGGAGCACTGCATCAACGGTCAGTGTGTGTGTAAACTGCCCTATCAGTGTCCCCGCTTCGGCCCCAGGGTGTGTGGACTGGAGGGGAGGAGCTACACGTCCCTGTGCCATGTTCAGGCCAACGCCTGCCGAGAAAAGAGACCCCTGTTCTCTCATTACACAGACCTCGGGTCATGTGACGGTGAGCGACACAAATCATCATCATCATCATCATCATTCATGATATAAACAGCAGTGCTGAAACATTTCCAAAACTCTTAATAATGAACTGAGCAGAAATAAAAACATGATATGTTTAGAGAACAGAGTAGAAAAACTAATAACTTCATCAGCTACAAACCTACAGGTAGCTGTATTACAAACAACACAAGGTCATTAAAAATTAATACTGAGTTTAGCGTTTTTTTCTTTTTAAACAGAAATAACATGAACTATTCTTAACATTAAGCTACAGAACGATGAACATAACTCAAACAGTGAAGTTAAATTACTAAAAGTAAAAACTTTTAAGTACTTAAAATGATCTATTTTTATGATCTTAAGATAACAGAAATTGAAGTGTATGTTTTAGGTGGGAGAACTGTACATCACGGCTGAGCGCGTCTTTGCATATTTTGGCTGCCTTCAGTATTGTTTTACAGTGTAGAAAGAAATAAACATCAGGAAAGACCATGGAGTTAGAAAGTGTGCATTTTAACATATGAGAAAACGGAGGTGTAATCTCAAGAAAGATTGTTATCCTGACAAAGAAAATGTAATAAATGAATAAAATAGAAGACCTTTCAGGACTTCCATAAAAATAGCAGTACAGTAAAACCTCGGATTGTGAGTAACGCGGTTTGCGGGTGTTCCGCAAGACGAGCAAAGATTTTTAATAAATTTTGACTTGGAAAACGAACAAGTCTTGTTTTATGAGTACCAAGTATCATGTATCACGCATGCGCTTCTTGTTTTGATGCCGAGCGTCACGTGATCACAACTGAGCCAACGCTTTTTCTTTCTCTTGCTTTGCGGGAACTGTGGGTAATCGTCTCCCCTGCTGGGTCTTAGTGCTCGTCTCTTACTGGTATAATCAACATCCATGTAAGCGTATACTGTTTAATATAACACTGTGACCACGTGTGTGTGTGTAAAACAATATTTGATTGTGTGTCTGTATGCATGTGTGTACAGCACACGTGGAAGCAAAAGAAAGTCTTATTAGAGACGTTAAAGATCCATTTTCTCTCTCTGTTTCAGCCTGTCGTCATGTGTGCATGCGCGAAATTTGACACCGTGCCCCGTCACACACAAACACACACTCTCGACTTTACACCCCCCCAGCCCCTCTTCCTCTCGGCTTTACACACACACACACACACACACACACACACACACACTCACTCTCTGCCCTACACAGAAACACTGCTCTATTCTTGATTCTTTTTAAAGGTAAAGTTCAGGTTCATTTGTTGTTTGTTTTACTTTACAGCAGTTATTTCGCTAGTATGCGCTCACGGAAGTGTCATTAACGGTGTTCCTTGCTTATTTTTCAGACAAAACAGTCTTTCCGTTAATATGTGTGTGTGTGTTGTGTGTGTGTGTGTGTGTTTGTGTAAAATTTAAATAGGAGAGGAAAAAGGTTTACTGTGTAAGATAAGAAGGGGAAGACAGGAGGGGCTGATTCCTCCTGTCCTCTTATTTTAGATTTACACACAAACACACACACACAGCACTAAATGCGCGCATAAACGGAAGCGCATGAACTTATCTGTCGGGATTTATTTGTACTTTTTTTAAAGGTAAAGTGCAGGTTAATTTTTTTTCATTTTTGCTTTATATTTTGTATATTTCTAAATTAATTTTTTGGGCTTTGAAACGAATAATTTGAGTTTTCATTATTCCTTATGGGAAAATTTGCTTTGATTTATGAGTGTTTTGGAATATGAGCCCGCTTCCAGAACAAATTATGCTCGTAAATCAAGTTTCCACTGTATATGGAAAAATCTTTTAAGGTAAAAATGTTTTTAGAACTAAACAATAAATAACATTTGATTAGCAAACCTTTATCTAAACAGACTTAATTTACAAAACAGCTCCTTTTTAACTAGCTACAGTCACTCAAAACGCTTAAAAGTGATTTAATTTTTTTACTTTTAAAAAAGCTTACTGGACTAAACACACACACACCTTTAATGGTAACTTACACACTTCTCTTTTTATATCCTTAAAACACTTCCCTCCTTATATTCCTACTGCTACATAACCTGACTGTGTGTGTGTGTGTGTGTGTGTAACAGAACCTTTTGAAGTGTTTTTACGGGGGCCCCAGAGGCAGCAGGTGGTTTGGGTGAAGAATGTGAACGTGCTGGTTTGTGGTTCAGACTCTTGGAACATGGCAGCTGCTAATGTCATCTGCAAACACATCAAAAACAACCGCAGGTACACACACACACACACAAACACACTCACACACATCTATCTATCTATCTATCTATCTATCTGTGTGTCTCTCTGTCTCAGAGGAGCAAAGGTTTTTGGGAAGAGCGAGTTTAAGGACATAATAGGAGTGTCCAGGGTGCACGAGTGTGTCGATGTGAGGTGCACAGGGGCGGAGCGCACCTTGGCCGAGTGTCTACTGTACAAACCTCGCTCCATCAGTGAAGACACATCTGTTGCTACGGTAACATGTTACACAAATGAGCCAGGTAATAACTGAGTATCGTACATTTTACCTCTAATATATCTAATGTACATGTACAGTGGTTTGGGACACGCCCACTGTGGACAGGTCATGGTGTTTGTGTGTCCTGTATAATAAAGATGTTCTGTTAATGAGACACACACACACACACACACACACACACACACGTTTTTTGTTGTCTGGACAGCTGTAGGCAAGGACGAGTGTGACGGGTTCCACTGTGTTAATGAGAAGTGTGTGTCGTGGGAACACATCTGTGACGGAGTGGACGACTGTGGGGACAACAGCGACGAAATGTGCTGCACAGGTACGACAACTCACACACGGACAAACACACTACAACACAACACACTGCAGGACGACGCTACATCACGGTGCTGTCTTTGTGCAGTGTGGAGCGGAGTGTATAGTGTGTCGTGTTGTGTGATGCTGTACGTGATGCTGTGTAGCCTTGTGTAGTATTGTGTGTTGTTATGTAGCATGGTGTTGTGTTGTGTATAGGTTGCCAAAATGGAGCCTTTTACTGTAAAAGTGGAGTGTGTCTTCCACCGTACGCCGTTCAAGATAAGATCCGGGATTGTCTCGGAGGGGAGGACGAGATCGATCATTCACATAAGGAACACTCAGGATTAGGTTAGTGCTAGGAACACACACACACACACACACACACACACAGAGTCATTGTTTAACCTCTACCAGACTTCTATATATTCAGGAATAGCTAGCTAACGTTGTTAGCCTAAAAAACCCAATTCCAATGGTTTTACCTGTCATCTGTGTTTTGTTAGCTTGTTGCTAACATAGTGTTACCATGAAAAACATCAGATCTCTCTCTCTCTATCTTTTTGTTTCAGAAGCATCAGTGTCTGTGGGGAAATCTGAAAAAGGTTAGCATCTGTCTGCTACGTTACCAACGCACCACACACAAATCCTAAAGATATTCCAGAATTGTTATGCTAATGCTAAATAAGGTGTTAACTCAACAAAACAAAAACAAACAAAAAAACATTAGCTTAGTGATAAACACAACTACAACACTAGCCTTAAACTGAGCAGCAGAGCATGCTAATGTTAGCTAGTGCAGTTACACACACTGTCAGGCTGTAAAACTACACAACTCAAGATAAACGTTAACCTTAACATACCGCTAACTCTATATGTTTAGGGATGTGGTTTTATTTGAATATTTAGACAATCTGAATCACACACACACACACACACACCATGCTAACGTGACCTGTGTATGTGTTTTACAGAGGTCTGGTCAGATCCTAAAGAAGGTGAAGAGCTCAACACACGCACAAGTCACATGTACAGACGCACAACTTCATAATACATGAAAACAATAATGTGTGTGTGTGTGTGTGTGTGTCAGATATCCTGAAGATGCGCAATTACACAGAGACCCTGGAGTGTGGGATTCCCAACATGGACTATGTTTACAAGACAGAGAAAGAAACGGGGTTCGGACCCAAATTCGAAAGTGATGCGTGGGGAGAGGAAACTCTGCCGGTTAGAACACACAACAATACACGATAGTACAAAATGTTTACATATTACATATTGATGCACAACAGTCAGACAATCCGACGGGGAGGAACAACCACCTGTGGTGGCTCAGAGAGGAGCCGTCAGGCAGTCAGTCACTGATCAGCAGGTCGGCGGTTCGAGCCCCAGCTCCACCAGGTTGTCACTGTAGGGCCTTTAACCCTATCTGCTCCAGGAGGGCTGTATCATGGCTGACTGCCCCTGCCCTTTAACCCCAGTAACGCTAGGATATGTGAAGTAATAACGCAAAACATTACACAACAGTAAGCAGTAAAACACAATGATGCACACCATAACACAATACTCCACAACAGTAGACATCACACAATACTGGACACAATGCACGTTCCTCAACACTGCACAGGCACTGACTGGGAATCCACTGGAAATGTGCATTTTTGGTTTTGTGTTAAACTTGTAACCAAAACTACATAATACAAAACACAACACTGTTGTATACAACACTTCACATCACTATATAACACAACACACTACACTATACACACCACTTCACAACACACTATACTCAATGCCACACAGCATTACACAATACTGCACAACATTATCCAACATCAACACAATTAAACACATCACTACATAACACATAACAATATACACAACACCATACACCAATACTTACCGCTACACAACATTATACTGCACCAAACAACAGAACTACTGTGCAGAGCAGTACTCAGTAATGTGTGTGTCATTGTGTTGTTGTTGTGTGTTGTTTGTTGTGTTCAGACTCAGATACAGTGGCACGTGGCCGTGCAGGAAGACTCCAAAATCAGCTGCAGTGGTGCTTACCTCGGCGGCTGCTGGGTTCTGACCGCCGCCCACTGTGTCAGGTACCCAATCTTTTTGCACAGTAACTCCATAAAACACAAAACAATGTTTTATGTGCCTGTGTGTGTGTGTGTGTGTGTGTGTGTGCAGGCAGAAGCCTCAATCATACCGGACTAAATTGTCCTTGTGGAAGAAGTTCTCCTTTCTAAGCACCACTGACAGCATCCCTGTGAAAAACATTATCATTCACCAAGACTACAACCCGCGCACCAACGAGAACGACATCGCGCTCATCCAGCTGGAGGAACTGGCCTATGAGAAGGAGTGCCTTCACCCGAACCCTGCTGTACGCCCCGTTTGTGTGCCCTGGTCTCCTCTGCAGTTTCCTCCTAACTACACCTGCACTGTCTCTGGCTGGGGACACGACAAACGTACGAACCTTACTGTGCACAACGGCTTAACATACCACTGATCTTGTCTCACCTGTCTCACTTGTCCAGCCTTGACCTATCTCAAACTCAACTAACATGCCTGTCCATACTTGTCCCACTTGTCCCACTTTGCTATAAATCACTTATATTAACAGTTCATGTGCCTAAGCTCTTATCCATCCATTACTTACCTGTCTCATCTCTCCACATTACTCTTATCTGTCTCACCGCTCCACATCTGTCTTACCTCTCCACATAAACTCTCTCTCTGTGTCTTTGTAGAGGGAAGCAAGGTGAACATCCTGAGGTGGGCCAACGTGAGCCTTATCCCTAACTGCGAGTCCTACTACAAGGAGCGGTATCACAAAGGAATGATGTGTGCAGGTATGTGTCTGCCTTACCTCACTTGTCTCACCTCATCTGTCTCAACCACATTTGCATAATCCATCTCTGCCTGTCTCAGTCTTTTATTTGTCCACACTTGTCTCCTCCGTACCAGGTGATCTGGAAGGTAACGTGTACTCTTGCCCAGGCGAATCAGGAAGTCCGTTAGTGTGTAAGGATGCGAGCGGTGTGTCGTACGTGTGGGGAATCGTGAGCGGGAAAGATAAGTGCGGAGAACCTGGCTTCCCCAGAGTGTACACTCAAGTGGCTCACTATTTTGAGTGGATTCGGCAGCACACCGGCTGGTCCGCAGTCACCAAATACAACCAGTGAAGTGGAACCCGACGCACCATTCTCGCCAATAATGCTAATTATTAAAATAAAAATGCCAATTATTGCAAAAATAAAAAAACAATATGGTGTTTTAAAGTAAATCATTTAATTTCTTTATATTTTTATTGAGCTACCAAGGTTATTTTGGTAAGAAAGCAATTGGTAATGATATCAGGTATCATTTGGAAACCATACTCATAAAATGCTCTGTTATTAAACATCTGATTACATACTAATATTATGTCATGTATTCTTTCACACTTATAAACGCAGGGAACAAAATGACAACAGTTTTGTACCAAAAAAATTAACAAAACAAAACATAAGTAATTATCGACAAATCTCCGGCTAAAACCAGGCCAGAAATTGCTTTTAAAAACAGTGCCCTCTGGTGGCAGCTTTGAAATGTTTTAAAAGTGCTACGGTAACAAAGCTGAACCAGATTGTAAATTAGGAAGTGGGAGAGAGGATCGAAATAATTAAATCATATAATGCATAAATATTGGAAATTATGGACTTGGATGTGTTTTGTTTTATATGTTGAATCTCTTCACTTGGAGAGAAATCAGTGTTTGTGTTATTTTAATATTGTGTGAGTGAATAAGTGCATAGTTCTGAGTACTGGATTTAAAAAATCCATTTAATCTATTTCTATTTTAATTAGATTTTTGCTAAATGTATTGCAAATTGTTTTATTTGACTTCTTTCCTAGTGCAATTTGTTCTATTGCCATAGCCAGTGCATCCCGTAAGGAAACTTTTAATTTTTTTGCTTGTCATGGAAGAATGGCAACCGGGGCTCAGCCAGTACCCTGCACTGCACCACGTTCCCTCTGATCCTCCAGCACTGCTCGCCTCGTCCCACCATCTCTCAGGGATCGAGGAAGACATTCATCCAGACTCTATTCTGTTCTGGTGCCTAGTTGGTGGTTGAATGACCTTTGACAGAGTCTTTGACAATCTTTAAACGACAACTCAAGCCATATCTGATGGCACTTAGTTAGTAACCTAGTAACCCAGTGTATGTATCGACCCAATGACGAAAACTTCAAAGCACTTTTTGTAAGTTGCTCTGGATAAGAGCGTCTGCCAAATGCCTAAATGTAAATGTAAATGTACCCTGTCTGTTATACTGAGCACAGCGACCCACCCAGGTGCTAAACACCACCCTACAGCTGCGTCCACTGCTGAACAGCTTTACCCACTGCCATGAACTGCCTTGATCATCACCAGTGTTGAGGAAGTTCCTCCAAAAAAGTTATATACTACTAATTACTAATTACTACTTTAAAATTGTAGTTTGATTACATTACTGATTATTACAGATTACTAATTACGTTACTTTTAAGTTACTCTGAAAACATCTGTCACAGCCTGTGATCGGGTCTGCTGGTAATAATTAATGTTAATGGATCTCGGGCTTTCTCTGCGTTAAAGATCTTTTTCTCCCTTCCTCCCTCCTTTAACCCTTCTCATTTCCTGTTTCCACATGAAATCACCGTTTTTCCCGTAAGGTCTCATCTCGTGTCCGAGTGTCTGTGGTGCCACTCGTGAATAAAGAGTAAACCCGTCACAACATTAAATGTAAAACTACAATGCTCTCTGACGATAGAGTGCATGCTCATTAACTGATGCTGCCACACAAAACTTGATTTCTATATGCATTTTGATTAATTTTGATAAATTAACAATTCCTTTTAACAATTCATTTTTAAAATAATTTCATTTGCATTTAAATGAAAAATTTTCACCCCTAAAAAATTGAGAGTTGGGGGGGTGAAGATTAATGCAACAGCTCAGGGTTGAGTTTCCGTCACATTCCACGCACAAGACCTGACTGTTCAATTTAATTCTATTTAATTTGATTTGTATAACGCTTTTTAACAAGCAGCTTTACACAATCAAAAGTTTGTATGGAATGTTAATGTGTGTATAAATCAAAATTATAAGATTTTGTCCCTGGTGAGCGAGCCGAGGGCGACAATGGCAAGGAAAAACTCCCTGAGATGCTAATAGGAAAAAACCTTGAGAGGAACCAGAGTCAACAGGGAACCCATCCTCATCTGGGTTTTAACGGAGAGCAGGGATTGATCTGCACTCATACTGTATGTATGGGGCACTTTACTACTGCGCCACTCGGGGGTCCTGACCCAGCAGATTTTGATCGGATGAGATTATTCTTGGAGAGCAAACACACGCTCCTTAAAGCACTTCAAGCAAGTGTACGTCCTTCCTCATCCGCGGTGGATTTTTTTATTGTCAAAAAAATAAGGGAAAAGTCTTGTATTGATTATGGATTGCTCATTGATATAGCTATGAAGAATCTGTACCCTCTTTCACTCATGGCCATGGCTTTTGAGCTCGTCTAGGAGGGCAATATTTTCACAAAACTAGATCTACACAATGCTTAACACCTGAATTTGCAAAGATGATGAGTGTATACACACCAAATAAACACTATGAATATATGGAGGTCCCTTTAGGACAGACCAGTCCACCAGCCGTCTTCCAAGATGGACATCAATGATGTCCTTAGGGACTTTCTGTATACTTTTGTGTTTGGCGTGTAACATCTACACAAGGTTTTAGCTTAACAAATCGCTGGTCTCCTCAGACCCCTATGTGTTCCACATCGCTGCTGATCACACATATCCCTGAACTTTGTTACAGGCTTACCTATATCAGATGGAAATATTTGCATCATGACTATTGTAGACTAGGCCAAGCACTTCATTCCCTCTACAAAGGAAACAACAGAACTACTGATTCTTCATGTCTTTTAGCTTCATGTTCTCCCCTGTGATATTGTTTCAGACCAACGACCACAGTTTACCTCCCAATTCTGAAAGGCAATTCTCAAAGTCCCGTAACGGGGACATTCCACTGAGAACCCTGTCTCACAAACTCTCACCCCACTTCATTGGACCCTTCACCATCATCTTCCTTCCAAAATGTTGGAAGCTATGCCATATCAACCCCAGACTGACTGACTGAAGTGAGTGCTCTCAGTGCTGGGATGTTGTGAGAGAATGAAACGTACCCATGGCTGTGTGGGCCGTTTATAGTCTTTGCGGTGCTTAGCTTAAGTTGATATGGAGTCTAGTTCATTATTGGAGGCTCAGACTGTAGGAAACTATTGAGCGACTGCAGTCTCAAGTCCTCCAAGATCAGCTGTCAGCATCAGCCAAGGATCATCTTCATGGAAAAGTGGAACCATCCCCAGATAACCAACCAGAAGTCACAAAAATGCTTGGCTAAATAAATAGGTTTTCAGCCTAGACTTGAACGTTAGGGCTGTGTCTGAGACCCGAACATTAATGGGAGGACTATTCCATAACTTTGGGGCTTAGGAAGAAAAATCTCGGCCCCTGCTGTAATTTTTATAATACGCTGTACTGACAAGCAGCGTATATCCTTTGATCAAAGTAGGCGTGGCGGATCGTAAGATACTAGCAGTTCACTCAGATACTGTGACATGAGACCATTTAAAAGTAGTCAAAAGTAATATTTTGAAAACAATGCGAAATTTCACAGGGAGCCAATGCAGTGTGGATAAGATAGGGGGGATTTGCTCGTATCTTCTGGTTTTAGTGAGGACTCTCGCTGCTGCATTCTGGACTAGCTGAAGCTTGTTTATGCACCTTCTGTAGTTGAACAACCAGACAGTAAGGCATTACAATAGTCCAACCTAGAGGTGATGAAAGCATGAACTAGTTTTTCTGCATCATTTAGTTACAATATATTTCTTATCTTGGCAATATTTCTGAGGTGAAAGAATGCTATCCTGATAATATTATCTACATGAGATTCAAATGAATGGCTGGAATCTATAATCACACCGAGGTCTTTTACTGTTGCACTTGATGGAACAGAGAGGCCATTTAATGTTACAGTGTGATCAAAAAGCTTGATTCTAGCTGAATGTGGTCCTAGTACTAGAACTTCAGTCTTATCAGGATTAAGCAGAGGAAAGTTAATTAACATCCAGTCTCTTATGTCCTGGACACATTGCTTAACTTTAGGTGGTTTTTCTTATCTGGTTTTGCTGAGACATATAACTGTGTGTCGTCAGCATAAGAATGAAAACTAATACCATGCTTACGAATTTTGGTGCCCAGAGGAAGCATATAAAGAGAAAAAGCAGTGGGCCTAAAACTGAACCCTGTGGAACACCAAACTCCACTTGGGAAAAGTGACTCCAGAAACTGATAACGATCGGTCAAATAGGATCTGAGCCAGGAGAGGGCCATTCCCTTGATTCCTACTAGATTTTCTGCACTGAGGTCAAGTAACATAAGCATAGTGATGCAACCCTATCAGAGGCCAATAGGAGGTCATTTACTACTTTAACAAATGCGGTCTTTGTGCTGTGATGAGGCCTAAATTCTGACCAATACAGTCCGTTTATGCTATTTCTATGTAGATATTATTTAAACCATTTTTGGGGGGGGGTTAACCCAAATATTGTGGAAAAAGATATGTCTTAAGTCATCGTTTAAGGATTGCCAGAGACTCGGCTGTACAGACAGTTAACAGTTGGTGAACAAATTAGAAACACTTTAATTTCTTCCTGCCATCCCTAAAGGCCTCATTAGCATTAGCTGATTTAGCTCATGTTAGGCACAGATGGGAACGAATAGGTTCTGTGGCAGGTACTGTCTTCCTTATGGTTTTATTCAGTTAATTAGTTGTAACTGAGTTACTAGGACTGGGACTCCAGAAGTGTCTGCAGAAGGGATGTAGAGATGAGCAGCTACTGTAGGTAAGTCAGCTGGAGTTAGCAAACCTGACAAACAGACCATGGAAGAAAATACATCTAGAATATTTAGTCTATTACTGAGTGTATGATATAACGCTGTTAGCACATTCACTAATGAAGAGGGAGGTGAGAGTGAGCATGAGTGTGTGACCGGACCGTTGTACAGGAAATCGCCACACATCATGTGCGAACCTGTGATGGACAAACTTCCTCCTGAGAGCAGCTGGAGGATGCAATGCACTTTCCCTACTGCATCATCATCCAGCTGGAGAAAAAGAGAGAGAGAGAGAGATTTAGGCTTTACCCCGAACGCATACTGGTGTACTGAACAGTGGGCGAGTGTTGGTGTGCAGGATGCAGGAGGTTAAGCAGTATTTACTAGAGGTGTTTGTGGTTTGGGACACAGCCCGGAGATAACGTCCGACTTAGTTTTGCGTCTCCTCACAGCTCATCCTGCTTCTTTATTTGCTTTATATAGTTTAATTATTACATTTTAATGATTAATAACAGAAAGCAATATTTGTAAAAACTAAAAACATTTTGTTCCAATAGTTTTTTTTACATTATGATTCTGTGTGTTTTGTCGATGTGTGTGAAAGTCACAAAGTGTGTACAAAGAATAATAGAATTTTTAGACACAAGAAGTGTAGTGTGTTTGATTTCACAACTCTTTCCCCTTCAGCAACACAAATAAACAACAACAACAACAACAACAACAAAACTGTAAATAATCTGTGTTAAGAAGTAATTAATGAAGAAATAATATACATTTATGTTACAAAAGCTTTTGCCTACTTTTCAAATGAAATAAGCATTATCTGTTACTTAATCTGACACACACACACAGATTGATTTACTGTGTGTTATGCGCTGGAATATTCCAGTAAATCGTCGGTGTGTGTTTACAGAAGTTAATGATTACTGAAGGTTTGTTTGGGGAGAATCAGGACTCGGGGTTCAGGTGGATAAAAGACAGAGAGAAGACGGCAGAGAGGAGAGCTAGAAGGATAGAATGATGAGGATTACACTCGTTCTTCTTCTCTCTGCCCTCCTGCTGCAGCTCGGGCGCACGGTGAGTCCTGACCGCTTCATTCATCAGATTTATTAGAAAGGAATTCAGACTCAGTAATAATCAGACTGAGTGAGTGTTTAAAAAGATGGTCCTCAGTCTACAATCCAGCAGCTATAAAGCCAAGTTGAGATTTGATCTGATTTAGTGTTTTAGCACCGTAATGCACTGAGTGACTCTACAAATATTGGCACCCTTCAGAAGACTTCATAATAAAATAACCAAAATTATTAAAAACTATTCTACTTTTCTCTAAAATTATTCTCTTATCGTGCTTTTAAACATTTGGGGATTATAAGAATAAGAATTTTTTAATAATAAGATATTTTTTCTGGTGAATAATTATTGGCACCCCAAGTCATATTTGGAATAACCTTATGAAATGGATTTTTATATCATCATTAGGAAAAAGAGAAAGAGCAAAACTATTACTGTGCAAAGATCAGAGCTTTTAACTGCTTTTCACTGCTTATACTGTGCTAAAATGTCATATAATAATAATAATAATAATAATAATAATTATTATTATTATTATTATTATTATAAATACATGTACAGTATAATAATACACCACATTTCTACAACTTTAGCTTGAAGTAAGATGCGCAGGTTGGTGTGTATTTTTGCTCATTTTCATGAAGGGTGTCAACTATTTTTTTTTTTTTAAACAAACTGACCTGGTTTTAGAATGCAGCTGAGGCCGATCTGTGAGCACATGGTTGTGAAACAGAGACCAGAATGATGATGAAAAGTCAATATTCATTCAAATGTCCTGCTCTTTGCTCCGTCTTGCCATTTGTCCACTCTATTGACTCCTGTGGATGATTCACCAAACCAGAGGTCACGACCCCACCAGTGGGCACATGTTTACAAACAATGTTATAAGAAAAACCTTCTTCTTTTTATTTATTGATTTTTAAATGTATTTAAACATCAGTAATTATTCTTTTGAAGCTGGATGAGATTGGGGAAAGAGACGTTTCTGAAGTTTAGATGATCTGTGAGACGGCATGTGACCGGATGTTACAGTAATCCTGAACTGTAAATCTGGAATTTAAATTAAATGTAGAATAGTGAAAGTTAAAACTTTTGGAAAGTCGTGTGTTAAAGATTGAGAGATAATCTTTTAGTTGTGACTCTGATTGGCCTCAGTCACATGACCCGGTTTGGAGGGAATAGAGAGAGAGAGCTGAGGTTAGGGAGGGAGTGTTTTTAACTGCTATAACGTCAACAGGACAAAAGAACAAACTTCTCTCACTGATATTAAGTGTAAAGATAAAGGGGCAATAATGTAACAGGACATTCTTTAAAAGTTAGAACAACAATTAGAGTTAGGACTGTGTGTAATGTTTAGAAATTAAACACCTGATCAGTAATGAAATGAAGACTCTGTGTGTGTGTGTGTGTGTGTGTGTGTTCAGGCTGATCACAAGCACCAAAAGAAAGTGAAGGAGCAATTCAAGCCCCCCACTGTAAGTTTTTAAGTATTTTATCTTTGTCCTTCTTCACCTTCGTCGTCTGATGATGACTTTAATGTGTTGCACTTTTCATCAGATGGTAAATTATATAGATGCAAAAATACATTCACACCTAAGATACACTATGAGCTTCTGAACGTAATGTGGGCGGGGCTTTGTGTACATGTGGGTGGGAATTAATACAAATTTAATAATACAAATCTTGGCCTGATTTAACCATTAGAGACTTTTTTTTTTAATGTGTGTGTGTGTGTGTGTTTCTCTGTGTGTACTCATTAGAATGAAGACAGTCACACTGAACACAACCCCGCAGTGAGTCTGGCTTTATTTTTCAGTCTGCCCTTATTTATTACTTGACGGAGATGAACGTTGGTTCAGCTAGCTAGTGTGTAGCTGTAAAAGGCTCGGACCCAGACAATGTGATGAGGTGGAACTGACGCTGTGGTCCAGGAGAGCATGAAAAAAAAAACATTATTATGAATAAAATGACATTTTATTTCACTTCTGGTTGTTCAGGTAGGTACGGTGGGGGGATCCGCCCACAAGCATGAAAAGCCATCGGATGAGAAACCTGAACCTGACACCTCATCACTAACGCCCCCTCCCACACCTCATCACAAAGCCCCGCCCCCCAGTCTGCTGTCTCAGGAGTGTGTGGATGAGAAACACACCCGCTCGTCCTGCACTAAAGTGTTCTGCCCGCCCTGGGAGCGCTGCATCAACGGTCAGTGTGTGTGTAAACTGCCCTATCAGTGTCCCCGCTTCGGCCCCAGGGTGTGTGGACTGGAGGGGAGGAGCTACATGTCCCTGTGCCAGGCTCAGGCCAACGCCTGCCGAGAAAAGAGACCCCTGTTCTCTCATTACACAGACCTCGGGTCATGTGAGGGTGAGCGACACAAATCATCATCATCATAATCATCATCATTCATGATATAAACAGCAGTGCTGAAACATTTCCAAAACTCTTAATGATGAACTGAGCAGAAATAAAAACACGATATGTTTAGAGAACAGAGTAGAAAAACTAATAACTTCATTAGCTACGAATATTTCAACCACTGAACAAACCTAGCTGTAAATGAACTGTTGCAAAATTATTATTAAATACTGAATTAAATGGGTTTTTTTTAACTTTTATTTAACATTAAGCCTTACATTTCTGAAATGATAAACATAATTTAAATAGGCACAATGTAGAGTATCTACAGTTAAACCTTGGATTATGAACATCATTCTTTCCAGAAGCGTTCTGTACAGTATATAAAAACACTCGTATATCACAGTGAATTTCCCCCATAAGAACTAATGAAAACTCAGACGATTCGTTCCACAACCCAAAAATATTCATATAAAAATATTCACACAAAATATAGCCTAAAGTAAAAATAAAACAAATTTACCTGCACTTTACCTTTGAAAAAAGTCCTGACAAAGCAGTGTTTTCATTAGTGTGTGTGTGCTTGTGTGAAGCTGAAGTAAGACGAGAGGAGGAGAGAGGGGGTTACTGTGTAGGACAACTTAAGCCCAATCCCAATTCTATTTTCTACCCCTTTAAAATATTTCCCCTAAGAAATGGGACACCACTACAACACTGTTATACGTCATCATATGTTATCAAATGCTCGGCAAACTGCTGTGCTACTGAACTTTCATATTTGTTTGTAGCAGTAAAGTGTATATGACATAAAAATATATATTTGTAATATTGTGCAATCGGTGCTATCCGCTAGCAAACTTTAGCGATTTTTTTTTTTTTTTGCAAACGTTTGTTTAAAGAACATCACCATAAACACAAACACAAGACTAAAGGTAATATACATATAATAAAAAACTTGTCATAAAAATCCTTATTAATGGCAAAAATTCGTTACATTTATGGGTCTGCTTGCTCGAGTGAGCAGCCATGTTGAAAATTTCGTTAGCCCTTCGTTTGAAGTGAGGCCCGAAAAATCTTCGTTTGGAGGGCTATCTGGCCCCTCCCCTTCCCCCTACCCCTCCAACCAAAAGAGAAATGATACACCCCTACCCCTTCAAGTGAGGGGCCAAACGGAGGGGTAGGGCTAAGTGTAGGGGTAAGGGGGAGAATTGGGATTGGGCTTTACACACACACACACACACACACACACACTAACAGAAACAGTGCTCTTTCGGGAAACTTCTTTAACAAGAAACCTCTTAAATTTTACTTAACGCGTGTGCACACACATGGTCACAATGTTACACACTGTGTCTGTGGGGGGGTCAGTGGTGGCTTAGTGGTTAAGACATTAGACAATGGATCGGTACGTCCTGGCTTCAAAGGCGAGGACCACCAAGTTGCTACTGTTGGGCCCTTAAGCAAGGCCCTTAATCCTAAATTGCTTAGATGTGAAAAAAAGATGATATTTAAGCTGCTCTGGATAAGGGTGGCTGCCAAATGCTGTGTGTGTGTGTGTGTGAAAGTTGTCCTACACTGTAGCCCCCTCTTTTCCCCTCTCCTCTTACTTCAGCTTTACACAAGCACAAACATGCACACTAAGGGAAACACTGCTCTGTTGGGATTCTTCTATAAGTTAAAGTGCAGTCGCAGGGGCACCGCACACACACATACACACACTACTGGAATCACTCTTCTAAACAGATTCATCTCCAGCACTGCTACGGCCTTTTAAACCTTTCTTTCTTTAAAGAAGCCGTTGCTGCAGTACAGTTACTAAAAAACAGTCACTACAAAATATTAAAACATGCTTTACATGCGCGCACACACACACACACACACACACACACACACACACAAATACGTGATCAATTCAATTCAATTCAATTTTATTTGTATAGCGCTTTTAGCAATTTTCATTGCCGCAAAGCAGCTTCACACAATCAAAAGAATTATTTAAGTTTGTATGAAATGTGAATTTGTATGAATCAAAATGGTCAGTTTGTCCCTGGTGAACAAGCCGAGGGCGACAGTGGCAAGGAAAAACTCCCTGAGATGGTAATAGGAAGAAACCTTGAGAGGAACCAGACTCAACAGGGAACCCATCCTCATCTGGGTGAAACAGAAAGCAGTAAATGATCTGCACTCATACAGTGTGTAGGGTGGGAGGCAGTTCAGCTATAATAGCTGATGTTAATTGATGTTAATATGGAGTCCAGGTAGTTATTGAAGACCCAGGTAGACTTGTAAGAAGTTCCAGTCATGAACTATCGAACTGTCAAGTCCCCAGAGAAACAGTTGCCAACACCAGTCAAGGCCAGAACCGTCTTCTAGGTAGAGAGAATCATTCCCAGACACCAGACGCATCCCAGAGAGACACACGGGGCATCCATGTGACGAGATCTTCAGCCAGAAGCGGGGCACCAGGATGGGTCAGACAGGTCCGGAGGGCAAAGGGAGTCTGGATCACTGGCAGCTCAGGAACGACATGTGTAGCTCGACAGAGAGAGAGAGAAAGAGTGAAAGGGGGGACAGGAGGAGAGAGGAAAAAGAAAGAGGGGGGGAAAGAGAAGAAGAGGAGAGATGGCAGTTAGGTCTGGTCACAGTCACACAATGTATAATGTGAATGTATATTAACTGTAGAGTGCAAGCAGAGACTCCGGCAGGATGAACTATGACATCATAACTAAAAGGGAGGAGCCAGAAGGAAACACAAACATGAGGGCTTCCTGAGATGTAAAGCAAACAATCACCTCACCGTCAACAAACCTGAGTGATCATTGAGAGTGAGGAAGACAGCATCCAAACATACCAGTTCACCATAATACTCTACGTCCATGAGTCCCCCAGATCTGCTCCTTTACCTAAGGCTAATCTATTTATAAAAATGCTTGGCTAAATAAATAGGTTTTTAGCCTGGACTTAAACACTGAGACTGTGTCTGAGTCACGAACACTATTTGGAAGACTATTCCATAACTTTGGGGCTTTGTAAGAAAAAGCTCCGCCCCCAGCTGTATTTTTCATAATACGCGGTACTGACAAGCAGCCTGCATCCTTTGATCGAAGTAGGCGTGGCGGATCGTAATACACTAGCAGTTCACTCAGGTACTGCGGCGCGAGACCATTTAATGCTTTATATGTCAAGAGTAGTATTTTAAAATCAATGCGAAATTTCACAGGGAGCCAATGGAGTGAAGATAAGATAGGGGTGATGTGCTCATATCTTCTGGTTCTGGTGAGGACTCTCGCTGCTGCATTCTGGACTAGCTGAAGTTTATTTATGCATCTAGCTGAACAACCAGACAGTAAGGCATTACAATAGTCTAACCTAGAGGTGATAAAAGCATGAACTAGTTTTTCTGCATCGTTTAGCGACAATAAATTTCTTATCCTGGCAATATTTCTGAGGTGAAAGAATGCTATCCTGGTAATATTATCTACATGAGCTTCAAATGAAAGGCTGGAATCAATAATCACACCAAGGTCTTTCACTGTTGCATTTGATGGAACAGAAAGGCCATCTAAAGTTACGGTGTGATCTAAAATATTACTCCTAGCTGTATGCGGTCCTATGACTAGAACTTCTGTCTTATCCGGATTTAGCAGAAGGAAGTTAATTAGCATCCAATTTCTTATGTCCTGCACACAATGCTCAATTTTAGTAAGCTGTTTTTTCTCATCAGGTTTTGCTGAGACATATAACTGTGTATTGTCAGCATAACAATGAAAACTAATACCATGCTTACGGATTATGTTGCCCAGAGGAAGCATGTAAAGGGAAAAAAGCAGTGGACCTAAAACTGAACCCTGCGGAACGCCAAACTCCACTAGAGAACATGCAGAATAATCACCATTTAAGTCTACATACTGATAACGATGGGTCAGATAGGATCTGAGCCAGGAGAGGGCTGTACCCTTAATTCCCACTACATTTTCTAATCTGTGAAGAAGAATAGCGGATCAACGGTGTCAAAAGCTGCACTGAGGTCAAGTAATACAAGCATAGTTACACAACCCTGATCAGAGGCCAATAGAATGTCATTTACTACTTTAACGAGCGCTGTCTCTGTACTGTGATGAGGCCTAAATCCTGACTGATACAGTTCATGTATGCCATTTCTATGTATATATGAGCATAGCTGCTCCGCTACTATCTTTTCCAGAATCTTAGAGATAAAGGGGAGGTTTGATATTGGTCTGTAACTGGACAGCTGACAGGGGTCGAGGTCAGGTTTCTTAATTATTGGTTTGATAACTGCTAATTTAAAAGATTTTGGAACATAACCAATGCTGAGTGAAGAATTAATTATTCTCATCAGGGGTTCTATTATTGCTGGTACTATCTGTTTAAGAAAATGTGTCGGTACAGGATCTAATATACAGGTTGATGAATTTGAAGAAGAGATGAGTAAAATTAGTTCATTCTCTTCAAGGGGAGTAAAGTATTCTAGGTTCTGGTCTGACATGGCTAGATTAACATCTGCATCAATTACATTGTTCGGTTTCAAAACCTCAATTTTATGCCTAATATTTACAATTTTATTATTAAAAAAGTTCATGAAGTCCTCACTATTGCATGATGTTGTTGTGGAGATTTCTGCAGTGGTCTTATTTCTGGTTAATTTGGCTACAGCATTAAATAAGAATCTAGGATTATTTTTGTTATTTTCTATAAGAGTGGAGAGATATGTTGATCTAGCTACACTAAGAGCTTTTCTATAGTTCTGGATGCTCTCCTTCCATGCTATTTGAAATACTAGTAATTTAGTTTGACGCCATTTACGTTCTAATTTCCGAGCGGTCTGTTTTAAAGTGCGCGTGTGATCGTTATACCAGGGAGCGAGTTTCTTATCTCTAATAATTTTTCTTTTAACTGGAGCTACATTATCTAAGGTATAGCGAAATGTCGACTCTAAATATTCAGTGGCCTAAATGAGTTCTGTGGGGTCAGACGGTGATCTAATCGAAGTGTGTAACTCTGGGAGATTACTGATAAGTTAATGTGAATGTAGTTAATGTGAATGTACGTTTCATACGGTAGCGCGGCGCTGTGTGTACATTATTATTGTGACACACTTGAATTGAGACAAGATAGTGATCTGAGATAACTTCAGACAGTGGAATTGTGAATAAATTTCTTATACTTAATCCAAATAATATTATTAAATCTAAAGTGTGACCTGCTTTATGAGTGGGTCCTACTACACACTGATTTACTCCTACCGAGTCCAGTATAGACATAAATGCAGTTCTCAGAGGGTCTTCTGGGTTTTCAAAATGAATATTAAAATCTCCAATCACAATGGAGGATGTTGACTATACGATTGAAACACACGCACTGAGACTGAGCGTAAGAGACGATTACCCACAATTCCACAGCACAAGAGAGGGAAGAACTATTTGCTCAGTTGCGATCATGTGATGCTTGGCAGACAAGGGCGTGCCTTCTATAGTAGACCTCGCTCGTTTTTTAAATTAAAATGTATTAATAATTTTTGCTTGTCTTGCAAAACATGCGCAGACCAAGTTACGTGCAATCCAAGGTTTCACTGTAAAAGTAAACACATTATCTCTACTTTTGTGATGTCATATATAACAAGTTGTTTTTGTTAAGATCACATAAATTCATAGTTGTCATTAGGTAATTAACAACACTAACAGTCAGTTGTTATGTTAAGGCATGAAGGTCAGCTGTTCTTGAACAGTTCTCACAAGAACAGTATTGTGTCGAGTGTGTTTGTGAAACTCATCGAGCTCCATGATGATGAAACTGTCTCTCATGAAGACCTTCCCAGAAACGCAAGACCAAAACTGAGCTCTGCTGCGGAGGAGAAGTTCATTTAGAGTCACCAGCCTCAGAATTCACCAATTAACAACCAGCATCTCAGATTAGAGCCGTTATGAAGCTTTACAGAGCAGAAGGAGCAGATAAACATCTCAATATCAACTGCCATATTTTGGAGACCCTCAGCGTTAGTTAACAGTGTAGAAAAAATGTAAATAATTACTATCCATTAAAATAATTCCATGGAATTCGAAGGTGTGTATATGTGTGTGTGTGTGTGTGTGTGTATGTGTGTGTGTGTGTGTGTGTGTGTGTGAGACAGAACCTTTTAAAGTGGAATTACGAGGCCTCAAGGGCCAGCAGGTGGTTCAGTTCCGCACAGCCGATGTGACGGCGCTGGTTTGTGGTTCAGACTCGTGGAACATGGCGGCCGCTAACGTTGTCTGCAAACACAACAAAAACAACCCCAGGTATACACACACACACACACACACACACACACACACACACACACACACACTCTATCTATCTATCTATCTATCTATCTATCTGTTTGTCTCTAAGTCTCAGAGGAGCAAAGGTTTTTGGGAAGAGCGAGTTTAAGGACATAATGGGAGTGTCCAGGGTGCACGAGTGTGTCGATGTGAGGTGCACAGGGGCGGAGCGCACCTTGGCCGAGTGTCTACTGTACAAACCTCGCTCCATCAGTGAAGACACATCTGTTGCTACGGTAACATGTTACACAAATGAGCCAGGTAATAACTGAGTCTCGTACATTTTACCTCTAATATATCTAATGTACATGTACAGTGGTTTTGGACACGCCCACTGTGGACAGGTCATGGTGTTTGTGTGTCCTGTATAATAAAGATGGTCTGTAAATGATACACACACACGTTTTTTGTTGTCTGGACAGCTGTAGGCAAGGACGAGTGTGACGGGTTCCACTGTGTTAATGAGAAGTGTGTGTCGTGGGAACACATCTGTGACGGAGTGGACGACTGTGGGGACAACAGCGACGAAATGTGCTGCACAGGTACGACAACTCACACACGGACAAACACACTACAACACAACACACTGCAGGACGACGCTACATCACGGTGCTGTCTTTGTGCAGTGTGGAGCGGAGTGTATAGTGTGTCGTGTTGTGTGATGCTGTACGTGATGCTGTGTAGCCTTGTGTAGTATTGTGTGTTGTTATGTAGCATGGTGTTGTGTTGTGTATAGGTTGCCAAAATGGAGCCTTTTACTGTAAAAGTGGAGTGTGTCTTCCACCGTACGCCGTTCAAGATAAGATCCGGGATTGTCTCGGAGGGGAGGACGAGATCGAAACGGTCGAAACGGTCAGGAAGAGTATTCCTCGATCGGGTTCACGCAAGGAACACTTAGGATCAGGTTAGTCATTACTTAACTTCTACCAGCTGCTACTGTACATTTATGAATAGCTAGCTAAACACTGTGTCTTGTTACCAAGTTGGTACCAAACTGTTAGTATGAAAAAGATAAGATCTCTCTCTGTTACACATGCACACGTTTAAAGATATGAGCTTGTTAGTGCTGATCAAGTGTTTTTTTGTTTCAGGACCGTCAGAGCATCAGAAATTGGAGAAAGGTCAGTGTCTGCTACATTACGCACCATATTCACGTAGGGTTTGCAAACTCCATAAAGCAGAAATAAGGGATGGAGGTCGGAGGGAATGGAGTGGTGATTTGCCTTTTTTGGGGGGGAGGGGGAAAGAAAATCTACAATTAGTTCCGTGCCTCTATTGCTGAGAAATTTCACCACAAGTCCCAGTTTGACTTGAACACCACTCGTACATTTATTTCTCCTTCTATAGTATATGCATAAGAGATGTTTTGAATTGTAAGATATTTGTTACAGTCATATGTAGCATTTATATATTATTATTATTTTTAAAAAAGTTAACATTATTTGCTACTAAGTTGGTTTACACTGAATTTTGTTTGTAGAAATAATCAATGTGTCTATCAGTTATTGCAGACTGATTTGCCTGATTGTACAGCTTCACGTTCTGTCCTGGGTTTTGACTTCTGATGTAATTTCTGCTCTGGTGGTGAGGAAACTGAACTTACTCCTCGGGCCATGGTTCTAGTGTTTATGGTGTTTTGTTTTACCAACCCAACTCCAAACCCAATTAATAAATAAATAATAAACCATTGTTTTAACTTTGCTACAAAAAAATTATATCCAGTGTTCTGTAAGCTAGCAGTATAGCAAGGCGGATTAAACGCAAGCATTATACTTTCCTATTTGACTACGTTCCTATATTACCTTTATCTTCTGTCCATTTCTCTTTTTCTCTTATTATTTTGTCTAAACTGGAAACCTAGTTTTAAAAATGGTGTGGTTTGGCCTCAGGACACCTTCCCAGTGATAAAAGCAGTTCATAGGCGACTCGTCAGAAAGGGTCTGGAGCTTAGAGCTTTCGTTCGCGTCTTTCACAGACTATTGTTTTAAATATAAAAAACAGTGTGAGAAATTGGAAGTGTGGTTTGAGCGGATGTAAAGATGAGTTACTGTGTGTGTGTGTCTCACACTAAATAAATGAGAGTTGCCAGTTTTTCTAAAACTAATTCCCATCAGCTGTGTTTTGTTAGCTAGTTGCTAGCAAACTGTTAGCATGTTAAAGATCAGATGTCCCACACACACTCTGTCTCTCTCTCTCTCTCTCTCTCTCTCTTAAAGATATGAGCTGTCACTGATGTTTGATAATGCTAATGATACTAGCAGCTAATCAGTAATCAAGCTCTTTCTGCTCTTTTCAGAAGCATCAGAGGAACCTAAAACAGGTTAGCATCTGTCTGCTACGCTACGCACCACATGCACATCCGGGAAATATTCCGTCATCGTCATTCTAATGCTAAAGAAGGTGCTAAATCATGTCTAAACAAACAATTAAAACATGAACTGACCATGCTTTTTACCTTGAAGACAAACAAAACTACACAACTAGCCTTACCCCAAGCAGCAGAGCTCGCTAATGTTAGCTAGTGCCACTTACACACACTGTCAGGCTGAGAAACTATACAACTAGCCATGAAGGTTAACCCTAACAGAACGCTAACTCTATAATGTTCAAGTATGTGGTTTAATTTAAATATTGTGTTTGTTTTTACAGAAGTCTGGACGAATTCTAAAGACGGTAAAAAGCTCAACACTCACAAGTCACATGTGAAGACACATCTTTACAATATCACAAAAATAATAACATCTCTGTGTGTGTGTGTGTCAGATATCCTGAAGATACGCAATCACACAGAGACCCTGGAGTGTGGGATTCCCAACATGGACTATGTTCACAAGACAGAGGAAGAAACGCGCAGACGCACAAAACGTGTGGTGGGGGGAGAGGAAGCTATGCCGGTCAGACATACAACAATACACAATAATACACAAGACCACAAAATAATTACATTATTACCAGTGACGGTTCTACACTGAACTGCTCCCTGGGCGAGACGCAAAAAATTACAAAACTTTACATTTTGTACACACCACATGTTTTATTGTATTAATACTACACGTCGTTCCGTAACAGACCAATTTTTGCAAAAAAATTAATAAACTACTCATAAGTTAAATAAATATACTATGTGCAAACAAATATTATTTAAGAAAAAATATACAAATAATATACAAATAAAATATAGAATATATATAGAATAAATCACACTAAAGAAAATTAAATTATTTATTTTTACTGCAGAACAGAAAACACAAACTGAAACTAAAATCTACCATTTCTGGCCTTTTTTAGATGCAAAGTCATCAATAATGAGATCATATGAGCTATGCTCCCCTATTGAATGATTAATGCTTATGACAGCAAGGCCAGTGAGCCGTTCCTGAGACATGGTTGACCTCAGGTATTACACAAATTACTCTGGCTATTTACAGTATATTGTAAATACATTGGCTATAGCCAACATTAACATAAACAAGGGAAATAAATAACTGTACTTGCAAAAGTTTTGTTGCAAAGCATAATTTTGTGGTTAAATTTAATTAGATCTCATGTTGTATACAGTACACTGCTGAAAAAAAAACAATTGAACCCTGCCCCAAAATAATAGAAGATTTAATGGTTATAATGGGAATTGTATTGGTTTTAATGGTAAGTATAACAATGTCTGCTGGTATATGATGGATTCTATTGGTGGGTGGGCTGGTTTTCCTATTGGAAAAGTGCCGGAAACACACTACAATAAGGGATTTTGTAATAGTTTCACTGGAAAAAGTTAATTGTTCATAATAGTATTTAATAGAAACCATTAGAATTTCTGTGATGGTTTGTATATTAGGCTTTTATTGTGTTTTTGTTAGCATGGTAAGCATAGCAAGTTTCATAAGCAAGAAGGCTAACAAACCTAAGAGTTAACGTTATACCACTAATGAACATAATGACATAAATACCTTAATCATACAGAGAGAACATCGTTACATTTTGCCCGTTTCTCCTCATCTTCTTTTCTTTTTTTCCTAATTTGGGCACCTGACAGCTTTGGCCTTTTCCTCTCCATCGCTGTGTTTACTTTGTAATCGACGATTCGACAATCAACAGATTTCCCCCAACGCTGTCACTCACGACCAAAAGTCAAGACTAAACCATTTCACCTCCACATCATAATCGTTTTTATTACCTATTTTAATTTGCCATTTCTTACAATTAAATAATTGCAAATGCAAATTATTGGTCTGTTTATAATATTTTGAATGAAATGTGCGTTATTTGTAAGAAAGTCAGGTGTCATTAACATAATTTAGCCCCCCTGCTTGTCGCTTCATTTGGGAGAGGTGAACTGTACTCTGTGCCCCATGACCCCTAAATTAAATACAGTGGAACCTCGGATTACGAGTAACGCGGTTTACGAGTGTTTTGCAAGACGAGCAACAATTTTAAATAATTTTTGACTTGAAAAACGAGCATTGTCTTAGTTTACGAGCGCCAAGTATCGGGTTTCACGCATTCGCTTCTTGTTTTAACACTGAGCGTCACGTCTTCACAAGTAAGCCAACGGTTTTTCTCTCTCTTGCAGCAGAATTGTAGGTAATCGTCTCTACTGCTGGGTGAATACACACACACACACACACACACACACACACACACACGCATTAACGGAGAGACCGTTTTTAAAACCGTTTAAAAATTAGCAAGGAACATCGCTAGTCACACTAGCGTGAGCGCATACTAACGGGATCACTACTGTAAAGTAAAACAACAACAACAAAAATTAAACAGCTCCTCACCTTTGAAAACAATCGCGACAGAGAAGATTTTGTGTGTTTATTTGGCAACCTGAGAGAAGGGGCGCTGTAAAGCTGAGACCTATCGTCTCCCTTGCTGGATCTTAGTGCCTGCAGTGTTTTTGAGTGCGCGTGTGTTTGTGTCTGTGTAAGGCAGAGAGTTTGTGTGTTTGTTTGGCAACCTGAGAGAAGAGGGCCGTAAACGCGAGCGAGCCCCCCTTCAGCCCCCCTTCTCTCAGGTTGCCAAATAAACACACAAACTCCTCTTTGTCGTGATTGTTTTCAAAGGTAAGAAGCTGTTTAATTTGTTTTTTTGTTGTTGTTGTTTTACTTACAGCAGGGATCCTGTTAGTATGCGCTCACGTGAGTGTGACTAGGAATGTTCCTTGCTAATTTTTAAACGGTTTTAAAAACGGTCTATCCATTAATGTGTGTGCGTGTGTGTGCGCGCGCGCACATTTTACACACATACACCCTGCGTGCACAAATGAAAACCCTTATCTGTCGGGATTTATTTTTACATTTTTTAAGGTAAAGTACAGGTTAATTTGTTTTATTTTTACTTTATATTTTGTATTAATTATATTTATGTATTTATTTTTTTGAGCTGTAGAACGGATAATTTAAGTTTCCATTATTTCCTATGGGAAAATTAAATTTGGTTTACGAGTGTTTTGGAATACGAGCCCGCTTCCGGAACGAATTAAGCTCGTAATCCGAGGTTCCACTGTACAATAAATACAATAAGACCCAATACTTCAATACATTTCATAACAGACCTGTAGACTTAAACACTGAGACTGTGTCTGAGTCCCGAACACTATTTGGAAGACTATTCCATAACTTTGGAGCTAGGGAAGAAAAAGCTCCGCCCCCAGCTGTAGTTTTCATAATACGCAGTACTGATAAGCAGCCTGCATCCTTTGATCGAAGTAGGCATGGCGGATCTTAAGACACTCAGTTCGCTCAGGTACTGCGGCGCGAGACCATTTAATGCTTTATACGTCGAGAGTAGTATTTTAAAATCAATGCGAAATTTCACAGGGAGCCAATGCAGTGAAGATAAGATAGAGGTGATGTGCTCGTATCTTCTGGTTCTAGTGAGGACTCTCGCTGCTGCATTCTGGACTAGCTGAAGCTTGTTTATGCACCTACTGTAGTTGAACAACCAGACAGTAAGGCATTACAATAGTCCAACCTAGAGGTGATAAAAACATGAACTAGTTTTTCTGTATCGTTTAGTGACAATATATTCATAATCTTGGCAATATTTATGAGGTGAAAGAATGCTATCCTGGTAATATTATCTACATGTGCTTAAAATCAAAGGCTGGAATCTATAATCACATCGAGGTCTTTTACTGTTGCACTTAATGGAACAGAAAGGCCATCTAAAGTTACAGAGTGATCAGAAAGCTTGCTTTTAGCTGCATGTGGTCCTATGACTAAAACTTCTGTCTTATCAGGATTAAGCAGAAGGAAGTTAATTAACAACACCATTGTGCCTTGGTCACCAAACTTATGTCCTGCACACATTTTGCAACTTTAGTAAGCTGGTTTCCTCATTTGGTTGAGCTAATACCATGTTTGCGAATTATGTTGCCCAGAGGAAGCATGTAAAGAGAAAAAAGCAGTGGGCCTATTACTGAAACCTGTGAAACACCAAACTCTGCTTAAGAACATGCAGAATCGTCACCATTTAAATCTCTAAACTGATAAAGTCAAATAGGATCTGAGCCAGGAGAGGGCTGTTCTCTTAATTCCTACTACATTTTCTAATCTGTGAAGAAGAATACTATGAAAACGAAAGAGGACAAAGAGTAGAAGAGGTGACTGGTGTGGAACAGGAAGTAGCAAATATTAGTAGAAGTGAGGTGAGAAGGGCGTTGAAGAGGATGAAGAGTGGAAAGGCTGTTGGTCCTGATGACATACCTGTGGAGGTATGGAAGTGCTTAGGAGAGGTGGCAGTAGAGTTTCTGACAAGTTTGTTTAACAAGATCTTGGAGAGTGAAAGGATTCCAGAGGAATGAAGAAGAAGTGTATTGGTGCAGATTTTTAAGAACAAGGGAGATGTGCAAAGCTGTGGCAATTATAGAGGTATAAAGCTAATGAGCCAGACAATGAAGCTGTGGGAAAGAGTAGTGGAAGCCAGGTTAAGGGCAGAGGTGAGAATTTGTGAGCAGCAATATGGTTTTATGCCTAGAAAGAGTACATCAGATGCAGTATTTGCTTTGAGGATGCTGGCGGAGAAGTACAGAGAAGGTAACAGGGAGTTGCATTGTGTCTTTTTAGATTTAGAAAAAGCGTATGACAGGGTGCCAAGAGAGGAGCTGTGGTATTGTATGAGAAGGTCTGGAGTGGCAGAGAAGTATGTTAGAGTGGTGCAGGACATGTATGAGAGCTGTAAGACAGTGGTAAGATGTGCTGTAGGTGTGACAGAAGAGTTCAAGGTGGAGGTGGGTCTGCATCAAGGATCGGCTCTAAGGCCCTTTTTGTTTGCTCTGGTGATGGACAGGATGACAGATGAGGTAAGACAGGAGTCCCCATGGACTATGATGTTTGCAGATGACATTGTGCTCTGTAGCGAGAGCAGGGAACAAGTGGAAGAAAATTTAGAGAGGTGGAGGTATGCTCTGGAAAGCAGAGGAATGAAGGTTAGCCGCAGCAAGACGGAATACATGTGTGTGAATGAGAGGGACCCAGGAGGATCGGTGAGGATACAGGGAGCAGAGGTAAAGAAGGTGCAGGAAGTTAAAAAGATTTTAAGTACTTAGGGTCAACGGTCCAGAGCAACGGAGAGTGTTCAAAGGAGGTAAAGAGGCGGGTACAGGCAGGTTGGAATGGGTGGAGAAAAGTGTCAGGTGTGTTGTGCGATAAAAGAGATTCAGCGAGAATGAAAGGAAAGGTGTACAGGACAGTGGTGAGAGCAGCAATGCTCTACGGCTTAGAGACGGTGGCACTTAAGAAAAGACAGGAGGCAGAGTTGGAGGTAGCAGAGCTGAAGATGTTGAGGTTCTCTTTGGGAGTGACAAGGATGGATAGGATCAAGAATGAGTTTATCAGGGGGACAACCCATGTTAGATGTTTTCAGAGGATAGGGTTAGATGGAGGCAGATGATTTGCTGTGGCGCCCCCTAAAAGGGAACAGCCGAAAGACAAAGAAGAAGAAGTGAAGAAGAATACTATGATCAAAAGCTGGACTGAGGTCGAGTAATACAAGCATAGTTACACAACCCTGATCAGAGACCAATAGACGGTCATTTACTACTTTAACGAGCGCTGTCTCTGTACTGTGATGAGGCCTAAATCCTGACTGATACAGTTCATGTATGTTATTCCTATGTAGATATGAGCATAGCTGCTCCGCTACTATCTTTTCCAGAATCTTAGAGATAAAGGGGAGGTTTGATATTGGTCTGTAACTGGACAGCTGACAGGGGTCGAGGTCAGGTTTCTTAATTATTGGTTTGATAACTGCTAATTTAAAAGATTTTGAAACATACCCACTGCTAAGTGAAGAGTGAATTATTTTTAACAGGGGTTCTGTTATTGCTGGTACTATCTGTTTAAGAAAATGTGTCGGTTTCGAATCTAATACACAGGTTGATAATTTTAAGAAAGAGATGAGTGAAATTATTTCATTTAACACATCACTCACTACACAAACAACACAACACACAACAGGTCAAGGCACTACACAACATCCCATAATACATCACACCAGTTCACACCAATACTCAACACTACACAGCAGTAAGTTGTGTGTCAATAACACTGTGTGTTATTGTGTGTTGTTATGTTCAGACTCAGATACAGTGGCAGGTGGCCATACAGGAAGATGAGAAAATCCACTGTGGTGGTGCTTACCTCGGTGGGTGCTGGGTTCTGACCGCCGCTCACTGTGTCAGGTAGCCATTTGGTAAATATACTGTAACTACCACTGACACTTTTTGTAGTTATTCCATAGAACACTATATAATGTTTGTGTGCAGGCCGAAGCCCCAGTCATTCCGAATTAAATTCTCCCTGTGGCAGAAGATATCTCTGCTGACCACAACTGACAGTGTCCCAGTGAAGAACATCATCATTCACAGAGAATACAACCCGCGCACCTACGAGAACGACATCGCGCTCATCCAGCTGGAGGAACTGGCCTATGAGAAGGAGTGCCTTCACCCGAACCCTGCTGTACGCCCCGTTTGTGTGCCTTGGTCACCACTGCAGTTTCCTGCTAACTACACCTGCACTATCTCTGGCTGGGGACGCAACAAACGTACGCAAGACGCTCTTACTGTGCACAACCGCTTAACATAACGCTAATGTTGTGCCTCCTGACTCACTTGCCCAGCTTTGACCTGCCACACCTCTCCACAACTTATATAACATACCTGACCACACTGGTCTCATCTGTATCACTCCGCCACAACAAACCTAACAAACATGTCCACACTGGTCTTATCTTAACCCCCCACAACTCTGTCTTTTATCTGTCTCACCTCTTCACACTTGTCTTATTTTCCCACATAAATCCTGTCTCCATGTCTTTGTAGAGGGAGACAGTGTGAACATCCTGAGGTGGGCCAATGTGAGCCTTATCCCTAACTGCGAGTCCTACTACAAGGAGCGGTATCACAAAGGAATGATGTGTGCGGGTATGTTTACACCTTACCTTACTTGTCTCACCTCACCTGCCTAAGTAACTTACTCATTTACATAATCCATCTCTGCCTGTCTCTGTGTTTCATTCGTCCACACTCTCACATCTTCTCTGTACCAGGTGATCTGGAAGGGAACGTTGACTCTTGCCAGGGTGACTCAGGAGGCCCGTTAGTGTGTAAGGATGCGAGCGGTGTTTCATATGTGTGGGGAATCGTGAGCTGGGGAGATAAGTGCGGAGAAGCCGGCTTCCCAGGAGTCTACACTCAAGTGGCTCACTATTTTGAGTGGATTCGGCAGCAAACCGGCTGGCCTGCAGTCACCAAGTACAACCAGTGAAGTGGAACCCGACACTCTCGCCAATAATGCTAATAAAGTAGATGAAGTTGAGTTTGGGTGCCTTTAAATAAATTCTTTAATTTCTTTTTAATTTATT
Source organism: Clarias gariepinus (assembly GCF_024256425.1). Taxonomy (NCBI): domain Eukaryota; kingdom Metazoa; phylum Chordata; class Actinopteri; order Siluriformes; family Clariidae; genus Clarias; species Clarias gariepinus. The sequence goes on along the minus strand of NC_071121.1, from coordinate 28,556,019 downwards.
ACTATATATTTTGTTAGGAAAGTTGTTTTGATATGAAAGCAGTTGGTAATGATATCAGGTATCATTTGGAGACCATGCTTATAATGCTCTGGTTACATCTGATTACATGCTAATATTATGTCATGTATGTTATCACACTAATAAACAGATGCCACAAAATGACAACAGTCTAAATATCATAATTAATGATCAAAGCAACACACAGTAAACTGCACTTTGGGGAAATAGCATAAAAGCACAAGCACAAGATGTTCATTGCTAGCAGCAAAAATGTTTACAGATGATGTTAGGTGAGGAAAAATAACAGTTCTTTATCAAATATTTGTCCCCTCACACAGCCAGGTGATGTGATTTACTGAAACAGACTGAGCTTTTGCTGTAGTTGGTGTTGATTGAAGGCAGAGAGTTCACTCACGGTGACGATGTGACTGAGCCACATTTCTCACGCAGGTGTGTCGCTGTACACAGATCACAGTCAGGAGTATTAATGTTTAGTATTACGGTAATCTGAGTGTCAACGCTGCCACTTGCTGTTTCCTGCTTCCTAATAGTGTATTACAGTTTGATCTAAAGTCTAAATTCCACACAGTGACTCGTGAATGTTGAATGGTCAGGTCGCGCTTGTCTTCACCTCTCTAAATAGGGGAAAGATCAGAGGAATCTGAGGTTTCACGTAAAAAACATAATAACCCCTTACAGAATTTTTAGATGAAGAATTTGACTTCCTCTGATCTTCCCTGATTCACACCTTGTGTTCTTGGGAGGTAAAGATACAACAGCAGAGGTCTGAGTTTCCTGTCACATTCCTGAGCTGAGACCTGACTGTTTATCTTCTAACAAACTTCACTCAATAAAATACCAAATTTTAGACATAGACATAAACACACACACACATGCACAGTATTGTCTAGCATGTGTTAATGTATAAAGCCTATACAAAAAATAACGGACTCTTAAATTTTTCGTTCTACAGCCCAAAGAAATTAATACCTAAAAATAATTAATACAAAATATTAAGTAAAAATGAAACAAATTAACCTCCACTTTATTTTTCAAAAAAGTAAAGAATAAATCCCGGCAGATAAGTGTTTCTTTTTGTGCACGCAGGCGCTGTGTATGTGTGTGCGTGTGTGTGTGTGTGTGTGTGTGTGTGTGTGTGAGGCTAGAATAATGGGAGACTTGCTTTCAGCCCCTCCTGTCTCCCCCTTCTTATCTTACACATTAAAACATTCTCCTCTCGTTTAAACACACACACACACACACACACACACACACACACATTAATGGAAAGACTGTTGTTCTCTTCTAAATTATTAAAGCTTCTCCGCTTTTTTTTATGTTGCTCGCGACAGCTTAACAGCTCGTTAATTCATGCTCGTGTAATGATGAGATGGACCAACTGGTCGATGCCCGTTCTTTTATTTTCTGCATTTCATAGTACAAACTTGTGGACTCGTGTGGATCCTGCACTTAAATCCAACAAAAAAACCCCACTGAAGAACAAAACTCAGGCTCTATGTCCTAACTTACATCTCGTATTCTATTCCTCTGTATTGAGAATTTCTTTTGCTTTACTCGCGCACACACACGTGTGTTATAAGAAACAGTATACGCGCTGTACACACACGCTTCCGAACACAAAATAAAATATGTTTTACACACACACAGGGTCACAGTGTTATAGTAAACAGTACACGCGTGCACTGATGTTGATTATACCAGTAAGAGACGCGCACTAACATCCCGGCAGGGGAGACGATTCAGCTGCGCAAGAGCGTGAAAAATTGTTGGCTCAGTTGTGAACACGTGACGCTCGGTGTCAAAACAAGAAGCGCATGCGTGAAACATGATACTCCGTGCTTGTAAACCAAGACAATGCTCGTTTTTCAAATCAAAATTATATATATATATATATATATATATATATATATATATATATATATATGTGTACATGGGTATGTATATATGGATGTGTATATATGTATATTGTATATATATGTATGTAGCGCGGCCACATGAAGGGTCATTTCTAATAGAGTGCTAATCATTAAGAAGCTAATGCTGCTCAACTGCACAAGAAAATGTGCTTAAAACGGTTTACGTTGTCCCATGACTCGTGTTCGGGTCCACATGGGTTAAGCTCTCGCGAGCGTGCGCGATAGCTGCGCGAGGGAACCCGGAAGCGGCGTTGGGTCACGTGTGCCGGTATAAAGCCGGAACCGGCAAAGGACCCGACACGGAGAGATGAGACAGCGCTCTGCTTTTTAAATGAGAGAGAGAGATTGTTTGGAGTCACGGAGGATTACTTTCCATGTCTGGATTAATCTTCACTGGACACATTCAGTACCCACTTCATTCCGTTTACTCGTGTTCCCGGATTTACCATCTACAACCGGTGAGGCCGAGCCATCTCTCATGTACACCATTACACACTTACAATAACACGGACTTGGACTTTCATACACTCTCACACACACGCATACATTTCAAACTTTGTTTATAGTTGTATATATTTTGTATCTATTGGTTGTCGGTGCACTTTATTTGTGTGTATATATCTTTTTCTCACTTAATACACTTTGGTTAGTTGTGGAAGTTATTGTTGTAGCGTGTCTTTACTTGCTCCGTGAAGATTGTGCAACACCGGAAGTGATTAATATTAGCCCGTGTATAGATTTAAGACCCCGGATTCGTGTAATTAGCTTTAGTATAAAACCTGAGCGTTACATGTATACTTGTTTCACATTCATTGCATTCATTCTTCCAAGGTTTTTTTTTTTATTATATACTTGCACAACATTACTGTATTTATTCATATGCATATTTATTTTCATGCATATTTATTCTTATAATTGTTCACCACTATTGGCTGCTAGTGTCTTATGAACCGCCATGCCTACTTCAATCGAAAGATGCAGGCTGCTTGTCAATACCGCATATTATGAAAACTACAGCTGGGGGAAGAGTTTTTTTTACAAAAATATGGCATAGTCTTCCAATTAACGCTCGGGACTCAGACACAGTCAGTCCCTGCTATCTGTTATCACCCAAATGTGGATGGGTTCCCTGTTGAGTCTGGTTCCTCTCAAGGTTTCTTCCTCAGGGAGATTTTCCTTGCCACCGTCCTCGGCTTGCTCATCTGGGACTACATAACACATTAGCTAACTACACATTTACATTTCATACACTCACTCACTCATTGTCTATACCGCTTTATCCTGTATTCAGGGTCACGAGGACCTGGAGCCTATCCCAGGAGACTTAGCGCACAAGTCAATGTTTATAGCTGGAGAAAGACCAGTGTGTGTATTCACAAATATATAGAAAAATAGTTTATTATGTTACATGTCTCAGCAGAACAAAACACAACAACATGCTCTGATGAACTTTCATTATTTATGCAAAATATATTGACACTGAAATAGAACACAGTACGTCTTAACAAACATAAAAAACAGTATTTCAGTAACGCCAGTAAACACACTCGCCGCGGTGATGCTAACGGCATGCGGCTGAGACACAAACATAAACATCCTTCATTTAAAATAACTTATTTTCTTCTTTTTTTTCATCAGATAGTCTTTAAAGCACTTCGGCACAAACTTGCACATGTGCACACACACACACACACAGAGGTCTATCCTCTCAGTCTGTAAAATACTGCAGTGTGTGAGAGCCTGAGCTGTAACCTTCCGTCCCGTGTGTGTGTGTGTGTGTGTGTGTGTCACTCTTCTCGGGTGATCTGCACTTTGGAGTATGAGTCACATGATGAAGTTATCCAGGAGGTGGGCAAAGGAACCGGCCAGCGAAACTCACAGGGTACCACAGCGTGAACGTTCCTCTCCAGGAAGTTAAAGAAGAACCTCCACCACACACGAGAGAGGTAATTCTGAGGAGAGTCTCTTAGAGACTGAAAGAGAGAGAGAGAGAGAGAGAGAGAATTATTATTATTATTATTATTATTATTATTATTATTATTATCTGATTCTGACTCTTTCAATCTGCTTCAGTGATTCAATTGTCTATTTGATTAACCAATTCACTGACTGGGTTCTTGTGTTTTTGGTTCTTATAGTCAAACACAAGGAGCAAAGATGTTCATCAGGGTGAGAATAAATACCAAGCACTACGTGGGATTTTCGGGTCTCTCTTAAAACATCATCAGGCCTATTGAGCGAAATCAAGTTGCTATCTTTTAACTTTGTTGTATATTTAGCACTAATAACTGTATGGGTTGTTGTTCCGCGGAAACAAAAGACAGCATCTTGATGTAGCTCAGGAAAACGAAGGTTGTGGAATTTGAACATCAATTTTGATTTAAGACAGACCTGGAAAAACCCAAATTATACCTTTAGATAACGAATATGAAAACAAACGTTGCGTAGATGACACACAGCCTCTGATTCAGGTGGCCAAGGAGATGATGCAACATGTTTTTATAATGTAATTTCAGCCTCATTAGTGCGAAATAACTGCCTTTAAAGACAAGCTGTTCCTGCTACTGTATATCTTCTGTTATCACCCAGATGAGGATGGGTTTCCTTTTGCCCTCGGCTTGTTCATCAGGGACAATATGATCATTATAATTGTTCGCATCTTTTGACTTCAAAGTCTGCTTTATTGTCAGTTCTGCTACGTGTACAGAATATACATATAGAGAATTTAGATTACCTTATTCTCAGTCCTTTACAAACGACATTAAGTAGAACAATTACAATGTAAAAGAACAAAAATAGTAAAAATAAATAAATAAATAAAATTGGATTTAACTGTCAGTTTAGGAAAACATTTATATGCTGGTCAACTTTGGTTCCTGACCTGTGATGTCACTAAAAATCTCTGTCTAATAAAAGTCATTCTCTGGCTCGTTTTGATAGAGACACTACCAATGAGAGATGACGATGTCGTTTCTTGCTAATTCCGTGACCGGTTTAACCATTATAAACCATTATAAACCATTATAACTTACATTATTCTCATTAGCACACTAAGGCCCATGTTACGAACTTAAAGGACTAGAGTTTACAGTTGAACAGTGCCTGGTCGTTGTTGGACAGGACATGATACCGCAGCACAGCGGCTCGTCCATGTCCCGCTCCGAGATACGTCTCACTGGCTCCATGCTGTGCTGGTGGTGTTTACCTGGTTGTTAGCCAAGGTGTGGTACCAGTAGAAGAGGCGTGAGGTAACGAAGTACGCCACCACCACGTCGACGCTGTAGTGCTCATGAGCCACAAGGATGAAGACCACGCCCACCATGCTCAGCAACCAGCAGCCCACGTGATACCACCACAGCCTGCGGGGGGAGTCTGACACAGGAAATAAACCATACAGAAGGTCAAGCAGATCACCTGCAGCTCATTCATCAATCAACAGGAAGCAACTACAAAAATCTGTGAATATACACATACATACATGCAGGCATATTGTCCAAATAAAACATCACCATGACAACCACCGGATAACATTATCATGACTAATTAATTAGCTCTGAGTCCACATTAAATCACAAGTGGAGGTCATTTCAGTACCAGAGTTTTGGTTGAAGTTGTCATACCACTGGTCAAATATACTGTCACCATGACAACCAGCAGCTGTTCAAACGTTACGATAGCTATCTCTCTAGCTTGCTAGCCTAAAATGCAGGCTATGTGGCAGGTACTGTCTTCCATGTGGTTTTATTCAGTATATCAGTTGTAACTGGGTAAACTGGTGGAAGCCTCCACAAGTCTCTGCAGTGTGGAGACCAGCAGTTAGCTAAGAGTAGACGAGATAGAACCTAGAATGTTCAGTGTGTGTAATAATGCTTTTAGCTGTAACTAGCTCGATGATGATGATGATGATGATGGACACACTCACACTCAGTAATGAAGAGGGAGGTGAGAGTGAGCATGACTGTGTGACCGCTGTACAGGAAATCACCACACATCATGTGTGAACCCGTGATGGACAAACCACCTCCAGAGAGCAGCTGGAGGATGCGATGCACTTTCCCTACTGCATCATCATACAGCTGGAGAGAGAGAGAGAGAGAGAGAGAGAGAGAGAGTAAGGGCTCATTACAGAGGAGATGAAAGCAAAGGACACACACACACACACACACGTGCATGCGCACACACAAACCTTGGGAGCACAGTTCATATGTGTGCTCGGGACAGGCAGCGTGGTGACATACATGGTGATGATGCGATACAAATACAGGATCCCGATCAGGAAGAAGAATCTTCGGCCTATGATTGACCTGAACACACACACACACACACACACACACAAAAACACAAAAACACACTTCCTTGATCATTCTGTCATCAGTGGACAAACCCTGAGCATATGGCAGCAGAACAAACACCACCTTCTTCTGAAAGAGCGCAGCATTAATTATTAAAGAGATTTTACATTTAGTCATTTTGGCAGACGCTCTTATCCAGAGCGACTTACATTTTTATCTCATTACACATCTGAGCAGTTGAGGGTTAAGGGCCGCGCTCAAGGGCCCAACAGGGACAACTTGGTGGTTGTGGGGTTTGAACCTGAGATCTTCCGAACCGTAGTCCAATGCCTTAACCACTGAGCTACCCCTGGAGTCTGTTCACTTGTCCCATGTTGGTGCAGAATACTTGTTTCTGATTGGTTGGCGGTGTGTGTGTGTGTGTGTGTAAAATCCTAATTTCCATGAATTCCTCATTCACATATGTACAGTATATACATTCTACACTTTCTAAAACTAGATATTGTGCTTGTGACTCCACTGAGCCATATAAAGTTATCACAGCAAATCAGAACAATTAAATCTAATAAGTTTCCCCAAATGTTTCCCTGAATTACTGTGTTACACTCAGCAGCTGTGTATGTAGTGTGTGTTATTACACACCAAGACACACATTTACACTACATACAGTATGTAAAGACAGCATTAGAGAAAGAGAAAGAAAAAGTGACATGCAGAAAGACAGACTAAAGGAGAGACAGGTAGAGAGACATTGATAGAGACAATCAGAGACAGTGAAAAACAAAGACAGGCAGAGTCACCATAATAAAGGGGACAAGTAGAGAGAAAGTGAGAGACAGGCAGAGGCACAGAGAAAAAGAAAGACAAGCAGAGTGCTGGTAAAAAAAAGAGAGGCAATGAAAGAGAGAGACCGGCAGAGAGACACTGAAAAAGAGTGATAGAAAAATGAGAGACAGAGAGACAACAAAAGAGAGACAATGAAAAAGAGGCAAGCAGAGAGATGGTGAAAAAGGGGACAGGCAGAGTCATCATAACAGAGAGGGACAAGAAGAGAGACAATGAGAGACAGGCAGAGACACAGAGAAAAAGCGAGATAAGCAGAGTGACTATGAAAAGAGAGACAATGAAAGAGAGACCGGCAGAGAGACAATGAAAGAGAGACAGTGAAAAAGAGACAGCAACAGAGCGAGACAGGCAGAGACTAAAAAAAACAGAGAGACAGTAAAAAAGAGAGACAATTAAAAACAGAGACAGACAGACAACCACAACAGAGAGAGACAGGCAGAGACAAAATGAAAATGAGAGACAAGCAGAGTGGTGGTAAAAAAGAGGGACAGTCAAAGAGAGAAAGAGCAGCAGAGAGACCCCGACAAAGAGACAGGCACAAAGACAGTAGCAGGGGGACAGTCAGACAAAAACCAAAGGAGACAGAGAGTAAATACTGACTTGTGTTCGAGACAGAACCACTGTGCGGTCCAGATGAGCGTCAGTGCGATGCCGATGACCTCAGTGACCGTAAAGGCCCACTCCAGACGGGGGACAAAATCAAAGAACTTATCGGGCAGCGGCGGGTTGTCTGCCTTCTCCGGGACGCGTTCGTGCACCACTGTTATCATGACCGTGGTGCAGAAAAGCATAGTCCCCGCCCACAGGAAGGCCACGCCCGTTTTCCACCACTCAGCCGGTAAATCCTCGACATGCAGGCGCTCATGGCGTGGCTCACTCAAACTGATGCGGACGTAGTCCTGGTTCTTACGCAGCAAGCGCGCAAATCCTCGAGACAGACGTGACTGGGGTGCGGTGCTGTCTGTGGGGTGATCTGTGGCTCCGCCCTCTTCTGTAATGGCCAGGGTGAGTTCTGTGGGCGGAGTCTGAGTGCATGGGGAAGTGTCCAGAACTAATACCTCAATGTGGCCATCACCCTCGTGCTGTGCGGTTTCCGAGAGGTCAGTCACCGCCATCGTACACACACCTGCCCGCAAGCTTCCTTACTCAGCGCCTCACACACACATACACACAGTCCTACACAACTGTGTTAGTTAAATGGAAAACAATCGCTTCCGATAAACAGAAACAAAACCACAAGGTGGTAAATATCTGCTGTTTCCTGTGTAAATGATGACCTGAGAGAGAGAGAGAGAGAGAGAGACAGTAAGTAGGCGTGTCAGAAATGGAAAAGTGTTTGTTACACTCATACTGAAACAACACTGGATCATATGTCACATGAAAATGAGCTCAGGAGTCTGAACCTCTTTCATGTGTTGTTTGTTAATTTTAAATTGTTTCATGCAAAAGACTGTTGCTGCATCTTTATCCTTGGATTTGTCCGACATCGCAAATTTCCTCGAACATACCTGATCATGTAGGAAATCCTTAAAGTCGTCTTTGTTTAGCGTGAATAAAGGTGCGCTCTGTGACGCTAAAGGTGTTTTAACGCCTGTAATTATAAACATTTAAACACAAAGTACAATAGGATCCAAGGGTGCTGTCTTGCTGAGATTTTTCTGGCTCTGAAATGAGCTCCGCCCACAGATATAACAATCATACTCCGCCCTTTTGTCCTAAAGTGAACTCACAAGGACGTGTGTAATCTGAACGAGGCGGTGTGTGCTGGGTGTGAAGGCTTGTCAATTTGCCTCCCACAGGATGTCGACTGGTACAGTTAAGTGGGCGGAGCCACAGATTCTGCCCCACTCAAGCTGCAGACTAACCATTGGAGCGGGCGACACTACACCCTACATCCCACTACACTGCATCCCTGCAACTGTAAGGAACATGTGCAGGAAAGGAGGAGTTTAGCCTGTGAGTCTGATGTAGTGTTGTTAATGATGTTCTACAACATCAGCTGTAACTTTAGTCAGGTTATAAATAAGACTTGTTCTTTTGGTGATACATTAGCGTAGCGGTTAGCACTGTCGCCTTGCACCTCCAGGCTTGAGGGTTCGATTCCCGCCTCGGGGTCTGTGTGCATTCTCCCTGTTACCTTCCACAGTCCAAAAACATAAAAACATGCAGACAGTAGTGTGTGTGTCTGTGTGTGTGTGTGTGCACGCACCCTTGTAATGGATCGGCACCATGCCTTGTGCCCGAAGACTCCTGGGATAGGCCCCTGAGACGCTGTACAGTATAGAAGAGTAACTCCGCTCCTCAGCACGACACAGTGATCTATTCTATTGTTGTGCCACAGCAGTTATTACTGTATAATTGTGATGTCATAAAGGAGGAGGTCAGAGTAATTCAAGGTCGAGTTCTCAGGCTGTACAGGCTACAAACTTGCTGTTACACAGAAACAACTTCAACTGTTGTTACATTAAATCCTCATTCCACAGTGGCCTTCACACACACGCACACACACACACACTACCTATTTACATGCCCCTGTAAACACCTTTATTGAGATGGTTTTCTGTATCTCTTATTTTACTACACATTAGCTCACACTTAGCACGCTAATTATTAACGTCTCTCCCTGCGTGAAGATGTAATCCATATGCCAAATAACTAACTTAATAAATTAATAAAGGCCTACTGTGATTCAAGAAACATTAACGTGCCTGCCCCATCATAAAGGTTTAATATATACTGTATTAGTTTATAATGTGACTAAAATGTGCTAATGTTTCACCAGAGTTTCTGAAATCACTAAAATGGCGCCGCCACTCCAGCACTCGAATGTTACACGAGTTTAGTCTCTATAACAACAGCACAACACTGCCGACACCTTGCAGTGCACCTGTTAACAAGGTAAACTGCTTTAATGCTGAGGTGTTTCTAACGGGCGGGGCCACAGGGTATTAACACGCACAATCAACACAATTACAATGATTTACAGTGATGTCAATTAAACCATAACAAGTTTTAAGAGATTTAAAAGTACACTACATGCGCCTGTATAGGCAGTGGCGGCTACTGCGAAAACATTCGGGGGGCGCAAACCTTTAATAATCGCCTGTAAATAGCCATGAGAAGTGCTAGAAAAGCACCAAGTGTAAGCTGGGCCGTGATCACATGACTGCTGCTTTTAGATTAGAAGAAGATCAGGTCGATCTGGTCCAGGCTCTCCAACTTATTTCCTTCGCCTTGTGAAGGAGTTTTTCAGCAAAGAAATGACAGAATTTCCTCTCATATTTATCTGCTTCCACATCAATCACTATTCAATACATTAACTAACAATCTGCTGTTAATGAGACTCGTTGAGAATGGGCCAATCACATGAGCCCAAATATTTAAAAACAATATTGATTCGCTAAGAACAAAAGTGGGAGGGTTGGGGGCGGACAGAGCTGTGCCTCAAGTATGATTTGAAAAAATCCTTTAAGAGTTCAGCCTCAGATCACAATTTACGCGCCTACAGAGACACTCGTTTATTTGGCGCCCGCGTACACCAACACAAATGAACGTAATACAGTTTTGATTTTTTTCAATTGTAAATAAATGATATTAAGTAATACAGCGGACTATTGTGACTAATTGACTTTATTAATATTGATTTTATAAATAATTATTTTGTTAAATAATTACATGTTAAAGTAGCATCCTTCTCCGCCTTATTGACTGGCCGCCGCTGTGTATATGTAGAACATACACCATAAAGGTACTAAAGAGGTACATTTCTGATAGAACCTTAGACACAAGAACAGGTTTAGTTTATAATGACATAGTTTTTCAGTATTTTACACGTGCACAAACTCAGCTGGTTTATTCCTCCCACAGCACAGGAAAATTACAAATATATAGAAATATTACAAATTACAGTGAAGAGGATCAGTGGAGACGAGTGAGTTCATGATGTCTCTGATGTTATAGCAGCGATAAACACTCACTTCCTCTTTCTCTCCATATCTCGTTATCTCTCTATCTATCTATCTATCCATCTATCTATATATATATATACACACACACACACACACACACACACACAGTGGAACCTTGGATTGCGAGCGTTACTCAAAATTAAATAAATTTTATCTTGATAAACGAGTGTGTGTGTGTGTGTGTGTGTGTGTGTGTGCGCGTCTGTCACCCCACTTCAGCAGCGACCCCCTCCCTCTTTTCTCCTTTCTCTGGTCTCAATCACTGCATTACTCACTCCGCCATCTAGTGGACAGGTGAACAATAAACCCACCTATCCACTCGATCGCAGTAGGACGTAATGGTAAGGATTCATGTTCTTAAAGAGCGGAGAACCAGCAGCTGAACATGAGAAGCAGAGAGCACGTGTGTCATTAGTTTTTGTTATAACTATTTTATGCTTTTCTGTTGTTTGTCAATAAAGGCATAAGCTACAGAACTGCGTTACTACACTTTCCCATGGTAAACTGCAGAGTAATTTGTTTCATTTTTACTTTATATTTTGTATTAATGATTTTTATATGAATATTTTTAAGTTGTGGAACGAATCATCTAAGTTTCCATTATGTCTTATGGGGGAAATTTAATGTGATATGCGAGTGTTTTGATAAATAAAAGACAGGTTTTGAATTCACTCTTTTACTTATATCTTTGTTTCACTGGGGGACCAGAAACCAGTCTCAGAAACACTCCAGTCTGTTGCAGTGCTTGATTTCATTCATGGTGCAGATATTTGCCTGAAGTTCAACCTGCACCATAAATAAAATTAAAATGTTGAATAGACATGATGTTATGAGCAGTTTTGTGCCAGATTATAAACCACAAGTTTTGACCGTGTACTGTACTGCACATGCGCTAGAAACAACTGTGAGCGTGTCTCAAATCGAATTTATACATTTTGCAGTCCTTAGATCTCTGCCTGTAGTTTAATCTGCACCATCAGTGAATCTAAATGTGGAGTAAAAGTGATGTTATGAACAGTTATGTGTGGGATTTAATAATCTACTGTAAAATAATCTACTAATGCGCTACTGTCTCAATGTAAACAAACACCTGCACCAATAGATATTAATTAGAAAAGATAAAGTGAATATTTTGACTGGGATTAGTTCATATTTTCACTTTGGCTGAAATAACAGCGCTGAAGTGGTATAAGTGAATTTTAACACGCTGGAGTGGTTTTAAGACAAAACTTCATCTTTATCCTTTTATCTACTTTTTCCATTTCTCATCTGTGATTCACTCTCCGATTACCGAACAGGGAGTGTATTTGTCTGAGCACCAAAGAAGGACAACTTAGTGTAAACAAGGCGTAAGATACTCAACCTTACAGAATGGGATTTCTTTGTATTAATAAGTTAGACAGAGAGTTCTGCTGTACAGAGAGACACACAGACATGGACGTGGGCTTCAACCTCAAATAATAATAATAATAATAATAATAATATCACTGATTACATTAAAGATTTAACATGTTAACTGTTTCTACAGACTCTTTACCTGTCAGTGATGTGTACTTACACTAGTCATATTCAATTTTCTGTTTTATTTGTATAGCGTGTTTAACAATTGTCATTGCACAAAGCAGCTTTACACAATCAAAAGAATTATTAAAGTTTGTATGGAAGGTGAATGTGTATGAATTAAAATGGTCAGACAGTGTGAGAGACTACAGTTCCTGCTTTACACAGCGCTCACACTGGAGACTCCTTACACTCATGTTTTAAACACATGCGTCTCTGCTTACATCTGATGAGTTTCATGAATCTGTTTATCATCAGTGTCGCTGTACACGTCCCTGTGAATGAGTCGCTGCGATGGAAACCATATCGTACGGTAGAGAGAATTAACACACACCTTCTTATCAGAGGATTCAACAGCGCCAAGGCATTAATGAGCAGTGAAATTGTTGCATGATGACAACCCCTTAGCCCTTTCCCAATGTGTGTGTGTGTGTGTGTGTGTGTGTGTGTGTGTGTGTGAGCGTTCTGAATTCATTCATTAAAAATCCAGGACACCTTTAATTAGATAGAATCACACCTGTAATGCGGCGGTTTTGTGAAGATCAGCTTATAGACGCCTTTAACCTTTTTCTAGCAATTATAAAGAATTATTACATAATATTTAGTAAAAAATAATAACTGCTAAAATATTATCCAGAATATTTTCAGGGTTAGATGATTAGACAACAATCAGAGAGAGAGAGAGAGAGAGAGAGAGAGCGTGGGTATAAACTGCAAATAAAGGTGTGTCTTCTGCTGGAAAAATTGTATCAAAGGCTGTAAGGTGCCAGGGTGTGTGTGTGTGTGTGTGTGTGTGTGTGTGTGTGTGTGCGCGCGCGCGCGAGACTGGAGCTGACACACCCTGCTGTCCCTCGACTTTCCTCACAGGTCACATTCTTTCACTCCTTTATATGGCTCTGTCTTTCTTTCTGTTTAAAATCAGCATCTAACACTAAAACAAACACTTCACACGTGCATGGATGTATTTATTTATTTTATTAATTTATTAATGATTTATCCATCCATAAATAAGTTTTTCACTTAATCGATCATAACAATTAATCTTTTAAACAACAGCAAAAAAAAAAAAAAAAAAAACGTCTCAAATTCTGGCAGAAAAATGTCGGATCCTTTTGACGTGTCCAAGTGATTGGACCCAGTGAAGGCCGTCGCTGCACGCAGTGTAAAAGGAGTTCAATCAGATCGTTAACCTTTATGGCATGTTTTTATGTGATAAAGATGATGATGGTGGTGATGATAGGCTGCACCCATGAGGTTATTGACCCGGGACGTGACGGGATGGACGCTCCACGCGCGCGCGACACATCTCTTACATTAGATCTAGAATTAACAGGATGGATCACATGGAACAGTCCTGCAGTGTAATCACTGTAGTGTTTAAACGTCGTGTAACCCGAGTAAGGCCCGCGCCCCTCAGAGCAGCACGGCGCCTCTTTCAGGGAACGATGGAAAAAAAACACAGCAGGAAAAACACGGAAATGTAAACACACTGATTACTAAGAATAATCCTGCGACACCTGAGCACACAGAGCCCCGGGTACTAACGCAGGTACTAACGCAGGTGATAACGCAGGTACTAACGCAGGTACTAACACAGGTACTAACGTGCACAGCCTGGAGGCTCGGGTGACACAAGAGATCACAAGACCGTATGGATATTTGCTTATTATTTGTTTACAACGTTATCTTTCCCGTAATCCATAAAACCGATGGCATTTCCGTAACGTCTTTATAAGTCACACTGTGATGTTAGAAACGTTCACTCTGATCACATTAGGGAGATTTCTGGCTTGTAAACAAGCATTTAATAAATACGAGCACTCACCTGGATCTGGATTTCACCTGAACTTCGCCTGGATCTGATGATGAAACTCCCAGCAGTGTGTGTGTGTGTTTGTGTGTGTGTGTGTGTGTGTGTGTGTGTGCTTCTGCCTGGTGTTTTCCTGCTCACTCCACACCCACAGGGACCGAATAGGAATCTGAAGCCTTCACCTGCTGCTAACACCCACCTGTGTCTCAAAAACACGCCCACTTCTGGTTAAACACCACACCCACTCAGAGCTCCGGTGCTTGTCTCAAATGTATAAATAACTCATATATGTCTCTTTCATTATCACTTACATTGCACAGTTTTATCATATACATTGCACTCTGTATAATAATGTTTTATTACTATTGCACTACATATTCATTCTGTACATACTGTACTGTACACACATCTATATATATGGATATGCTCATATACATGACATCACCATTGCACAATGTTTGTACAGATATACTGTATGTTACCGTACATTTATAATACCTACTGTACCTTCTGTACATAAGAACTCAAACCACTGTACATACCAACCCAGAACATTATTTATATTAATATATCTGTTATTTATTGGAAATAGGTGCTAACTGCATGTCATTGAACTTGTACATATACGACACACAGGGACACTAAAGCTGAATCTAATCTAATCTAAATATACATTGCCGGAACAAAGTCACACACTCTAAAATATCATTCAGTCACCGTAGACTTTGATTACAGCTCAAACTGTGGTGTCCAGTTCATGTGTGTAAGTGATTCCTCGCGCTCCCAGACTCGCTCTCTCACACTCTGTGGAGCTCCTTATGGGAAGAAGAAACCCTCCATAGATGTGATCCTCTGGTGGTTCAGTACATTCAGGTGGTCAGCTGACTTCATTTTATTGCCCCATAACGTTACTGAGTCTAGACCTGAGTAACTGATCAACCCCAGATCATAACACTGTCTCCAGAGGCTTGTACAGTGGACACTATGCATGATGGGAGCATCGCTTCATGTCCTTCCCTTCTCACCCTGACACGCCCATCACTCTGGAATAGGATCAATGTTTTGCAGAGGATGATGATGATGTTATAAATCTTTATAATGCACAAATAAAACACTCACACACAGAAAACAGAAAAAAATGAAATTAAACATAAAACATTACAATAACTATATTACATATTTCATTCTTGCATTATTATTATTTATATTATTATTATTATTATTATTGCATTGACTATAATTAAGCCTAGTGCACAGTTTGTCTTTGCCTGAGCCGTTCCCTCGACGTCATTCATTATGGTATGAAGTCACGCCCACTTGCACTCACTCCGCCCACTTCTCAGTTAGCCTTATCACACAGAGAATGCGTCAGAAAGCATGCAGTGTATTAATGTGAGTCAGATCCTGTTCTTCAAGCAGGCAACCACACGCGCACACACACACACACTTCAAGCAATATGAGGGTGTGTTTCTATAGAAAATTATATATAGAAAGAGATATGCTAAAGAGCAACATGCCAAGCCAGTGGTTGGTAAAACAATAAGAATAGAAAATGCAATAAAAGTAATAATTAATATATAATATCAACCAATTAATTAAATAATAAAAATTTTTTATTTTTCCTACAAACCTGGATTAGAGAGCAAACCCGAGCCGAGATAGCGTGAGAATCTGAAAAACATCCTGGTGAAGGTCTTTACTGACACACATATAGGAGAGAGGTACAGGAGAGACCCACACAGGAGAGACACTTACAGATGAGACATGTAACAGAGAGAGACTTACAGGAGAGACATATACAGGTAAGAAACGTCCAGGAGAGAGAGCCACAGGAGAGACACAACCAGAAAAGAGAGGTCCAGGAGATAGACCTGCAGGAGAGACACATACAGGAGATAGACCTGCAGGAGAGACACATACAGGAGATAGACCTGCAGGAGAGACACGTAGGAGACGGAGATATATACTGAAGAGAGAGAGGTCCAGGAGACATTTTCAACATACACAGAGATCTATAGGTTTGTGTAGACACACATTTATTCCTGCTCTCTGATGTAAAATAAACCAGATGTTGTTTTACAGCCAGCTGTGTTTAACTCCTGCGTTCTTTCTGCCGATGCTTCATGAGTCACGTTATTACTCTACATCACAGCCAAGTGAAACTCTTTTCTTCTCGTATACCCACTCGTAAGCATGCTGGGTTCAATGTACATACAGGGTCAGTATGGTACAGCGCCCCCTAAAGGAGAGAGAGTTAAGGGCCTTGCTCGAGGACCCAACAGGGCAGTCAAGTGTTCCACCAGTGTTCTCCCCAGAGTAGAAGTGTATGTGGATCATGATGCAGGAATCATCAACCTACAGTGTCTCTGACATGATGGAGCTCCTTCACAGCACCTTCACATAGCCTCTCTATGCTGCTTTTGAGGTTCATGGGAACGTCTGTTTGAGCCATCCAAAGTAGTTGATGGTAGTTTACAGCCGATAGCAATTAGATGAAGTATCTTCTTGTGAACGTCAGATTTCAAGAAGGTTTCATTGAAAACAAGTCAGTGTTCTATTGTTTATAATGAAATGTAAGTGTGATCCTCAGATACACTGAGTAACAGCACACAATAAAAATACAATAACACAAAATACAAATTTTAAAAAGTTTTTTTTTTCAGATGAAAATGATCACCTCAGTCATCAAAACAGAAGACACTTCCTCCACTGTGTTCTCTGCACTTCAGTACTGAACCTCTGTATGTGATATAAACTCATCCAACTGTACAAAAGAAACAAGTCAGTCATGTTTTTAAGTACACTTTAGCGCAACCTTGTGTTGATTGTGTGGAACTTCAGCGTGTGTTAGGAGCTGTGGACATTGTAAACGTACAGTAATATCATTAAAATTCCAGGAAACATATAATCACATAACACTTACGATTTATAAATATCTTGGACAGGACGTAGTCCGCTAACATGCTGTAAGTGTTTGAATGTGTCAGTGTGTGTGTGTGTGTGTGTGTGTGTGTAAAGCAGCTATACAAATAATGCATGCAAATTGGACACTGCCTCAGACTGTACAGCACATGCTAGCCCATTATTAGCGTTAACTCTTTTAGTGAATTACTAATTGGGCTAATATTAACTAGTTTGCATGGAGTCTAACTGTAACTGTACATCTATTTAATAATTAAATTTAACTGCAGTAACTGTTTTAATTATTAACTATGGCTAAACTAAGCTAGCCAGCTTGTGCACAATACAAAAAAATTGCAATATAATAGCTGTAAATTAGTTGCTTACTTGCAAACCTAAATAAACAATTAAACAAACTAAGAGTTAGTTATTGGAGACTCGGGTAGGAAATTCCAGTCCTGAACTATCGAGCAACTACAACCAAGTCAAGCCCTCAGAGAAACAGCTGCGAACACCAGTCGAGGCCAGAACCGTCTCAGAGTGAAACCATCCCCAGACACCAGACTCATCCCAAAGAGACACACGGGGCATCCATGTGACGAGATCTACGAGGGTTTGAATCCCCATGTTGTGTTTGAGGAGTTTACATGTTCTTCCTTGTTGGTTTCCTCCTGATACTCCGGTTTCTTTCCATGCAAACCCATACGCCATTTCCAAATTCTTAATTTTGCATGATTGGATGTGTGAGCGTGTGTGCTTGAGACCTATGCTGGTTGGAAACCATGCACGATGTACCCCACCTTGTGCCTGGGACAGGCTCCACATACACCCCCGTTACCCCGTACACTTACAGGATACGAAAACTCTGATCAATGGTTTTAATTTAATAATTGTTAGCTTAGGTTAGATCATGAATTAGCAAATTTAGCTAACAATAGTAACTTTTCTAAACACCCTAACAGGATGCAGGTTTTAACGGTCGTGTGGCGGTGCCTGGTCTGAGTGTTGCAATCACTGTCACAGATTCTCACAGAGATAAGACGCCATTGTTAGTGTTATCACTACTTACACTGTTAGTGTTATCACTACTCCACTCAGCTACATACTTCTTTAAAGGCATGCGAGTTAAAATGGGTTACAAACAGAGGAACTGACATGGCCAATGAGAAGGTGTTCGAATAAAGCTAGGTAGTTTTGAAGATTCCACATTTAGCTACAACAAATTGGTTAATATAACAAAAATACATTTTCTAATCAATACCAAATTGAGCCTCACTGAAGTCTGAAACATGGTCAAGTAGATGTAGGTACTGTAGGTCTACCTATAGCTATAAGTATTAGAACACCCGTAACATTAGCTAGCTATACCTATTAGCACACTGGTAACATTAGCAGGCTAAACTAATTTCCTGTCTACTCCTGTTAGAATTCCAACATTAAATGTGTAACTTCTGCTCACGCCACTAAGCCATAACAAGCGTGGGCGCTCGGAATGTTTACGATTGATTTTAGATCAATCTAAGTGAAGTATCTAGTTAAACTTTTCCAGTGTAAAACATTGACCGTGATAAAATTCAGATAATCTTACTCAAACAAAGTGCTGTCATTCCCAGGACATGTGAAGAAGGTCGGGCTCTCAGGGTCGGTGGGCTGAGTGAGGAGATGAGCAAGGTGCAAGTGTGTTCTACAGATAATGTGGTAAGAGACAAAGAAGGTTAAGAACATATGGAAGGGCACCCTCTGGTGGATTGGGAATGAACTGCATATGCTAATATTCTGCATATGCTAATATTCTTTTATTTTATACTCTGAAGGGTCACGGGGGGGTACTGTATATGGGGTGCCAACCCTTCACAGGGCATAAGCACACACACACACACACACACACACACAGCCGATCAGCCTACAGTGCATAGGCTTTGGACTGTGGAAGGAAACCCACCAACCACAGGGAGACCATGCAAACTGGCTCTCTCTCTCTCACACACACACACACACACACACACACACAATGCTGAACCCAAATTTAAACCCACAACTCTGGGAATTTGACAATATCCTTTATACACTTTTTTGCTAACACACGTGTGTTTATGCTAACACTCGTTTTGTTGTTCCGCTCACTTTGTGTTGCTGTGAACTTTTCACTCAGCCCTGATTAAGTCATTTCTGCATTTTTTCTCACTGATATCACGCAGTGTGTCACCGATACCGAGTCGCTGTGTGCCGTCGGGTCTTTGTTAACAATAGTGTGCTAACAATAACGGATCATAATCATGAAGTAAGCGCTGTGCTGTAATGAAATGGTATCTGGTTTTGTGCGGTAATGCTACACTGATGTGAACCTCTGTATACACACACACACACACAAACAGAAACAGACACTTGGAGTCAGTGTGTCTCAGACATTGTGTAGATTATTTAGCCGCACTGCTTACATCACTGACTGAAACACCGCACGTCTGTTTGTAACACAACACGCTGATGTTTATTTTATAAAACCCTAGGAAGGTGAAATGAGAAACCTAATGTATTTTATTTTCTGTCCCACTTCTTCCCTTTTCCCAACATCAGCCAGTGGCATCTGTAAACCACCGTAACGCAAAAGGACAGTAAGGACTAGTAGACTCGGTCTACCCCCCCTCCCCCCCACCATCCTCACTTGTGACTGGTGTCAAACTTGTTTACAAACACTTGCTTACCTGTTAACCCGTCTACAGTACAGAGACTCACCTGGTCACCTGGGATTACCGTCTGACTGAGAATAATCTCTCTCTCACACACACACACACACACACACACACACACACACACACACACACACACACAGTCACAACACTTGCAAATCAGCAGACTGTGGGAGTTAACATGCAGTGTGAAATGCACATTGTGTGTGTGTGTGTGTGTGTGTGTGGCCAAATTTGTCAAAATGTGACAAGCTGAAACTGAAGCTGAAGGTGGAGGATGCACGCGCTCCTCAAGCACATCACAGTGTAGCCCCATGTGAGCGTGTGTGTGTGAGTGTGTGTGAAAGTGTGTGTGTGTGTTGGTGATGTGAGAAACATCCCTGAGGTTAACCGTCAACACGAACACCTGAATCTCCGCGAGCTGTATTTGTTTTACATCATGCGTGTGTGTGTGTGGTGTCTCTGCACGCTGCTCGCGGTGCTCTCTGTCAGCACGCGCCAACCGCACAGCCGCTTCACCGGAGTCACGAGGACCCGCGAGCACCTGTCCAAGGTAAGAGACGCAGAGCCAGGGCGGGGCAGGCGTGCGCTGTGAGCATCAAGGCTAAGAGGCTCATTAAAGCTTTATAGATTAGACAATTTACAGATTATAAACACTCTCCAATCATTCAAATAATAATAAATTCAAGTGAAAAACAATAACAGCTCATTCGATTTTACTCTGACACTATTATACTGTTCCTCATGATTTATTCATTTATTTGTATTTGTAATATATATTATTTATTATATAAGGTATATTGGTATGTAAAAATATTATCTTTTGTAATATTTGTATTATTTATTAGTATTGTTTATTAATTTACACAATGTTTAATTTAAATCTTTATTTGTACGTAAAATTTTGAATACTATAATGTCATGTTTAATAGTGAGTGTTATATTAAAACAGTGATTATTATATTATATTATATTATATTATATTATATTATATTATATTATATTATATTATATTATATTATATCATATTATATCATATTATATTATATTATATTATATTATATCATATTATATTATATTATATTATATTATATTAGATTGGATTAGATTGGACTATACTGAATGTCATGGTGGTGCAGCTCTCCTAAACTCAGGTTTCTGTGCGTGTGTGTGCGTGTGTGTGTGTGTGTGTGTTTGTGTGTGTGTGAGATGATCGGGCATCCCATCGGGGGTGTGTTCATACCTCTTGCTGGAGGTGTGCTCTTGGGATATTTCCCTGATCCAGGATCGATATGAAGCGTTACTGAAGATGAATAGATGATGTAAAAATATAATATTACACTATGTTGTGTGTGTGTGTGTGTGTGTGTGTGTTTAAGGCTTACTTTTGCAGTGCAGATAGCGAATGTGCACTGAGACTTTATTGCCAGGCGCCGGGCCACGCCCACTCGCAGTGTTCACCCTGTAAGAGAAGGGCGAGGCGTTGCCGTAGAGACCGCATGTGTTGTCCTGGAAACGAGTGTCGTAACCGTGAGTGTACAGAGACTCCACACACAACCCACAACATGTGGAAAAGAACTTTTGTCCCAATGCGGCTGTGCGTCAGGATTCATAACGGAAAGAGTTTTCCTGCTTTTTCTCTCACACAGACGTGTGTAGTCGAGTTTCAGCACGAGTGTTAGCAGAACACACTCCAGAACTGAAGAGTCGAGTCCACAGCACTGCTGCACAACTAAAGACAAACAAGAAGCGCAACAAACTACGCAAAGGTGTGTGTGTGTGTCAATATGTCTGAAAACTATTAAACAGAATTAAAACATTATAATGTTGTGTGTGTGTGTCTGTGTGTGTGTGTTGCAGGTGAGTTAGGTGCAAAGTGTGTGCGCTCAGCAGATTGTGGGCGTGGCCTGTGCTGTGCACGTCACCTATGGAAGCGGGTGTGTAAGGCGGAGCCTCAGGAGGGTCAGGTTTGCTCCACCCCCTGGCGCTGGAAACACACACCTATGGGCCACATGCTGGAGCTGTTCCAGCTGTGTCCCTGTTCAGCCGGGCTCGAGTGCAGAGCGCAGAGTCACACACACTCACACACACACACACACAACAACACACACACCAGCACTCACACCAACACACACCAAGCTGCCGCTGCTGCTGTCCGACTACACACCTGCCAACTACTCTGAGAGACAGGCAGAGGAGTGTGTGTGTGTGTGTGTGTGTGTGTGTGTGTGTTTTATAGAAAGTCAGTAATGTTTTAGGATGTGAGTGAGAACTGTACAGCTCTGTGTGTGTGTGTGTTACTGCTGCCGTCTGGTAACCATGGCGATGACCTTTAACCTTTACCCTGTAAGTGTTTTATACTGTATGTTTTTTATATCACTTTTTTTAAATTCTCAAAAAAACAATACAATAAATGTAAAAATAATTCAGGTAACACCCGGCTGAGTTGAGTTATTCATCCTGACTGAACTGTACAGAAGTTATTTACTCATGACTGTTTTTGATGGTTACCATGGTAACAACACATTCCCTGTATAGATGCAGTGTAACTGTAGAACTCACAGCGTTATTGATCACATGGTTTTATTATTAATGTCCTTATTAGGCTGTACACATGACTTGCTGGTAACCATGGCGATGACTTTTGCCCTTCACTTGATGTCGCCGTTGCTAATAGTAGGCGCTCTGCAGAGACCCTTCCCCCTGACCTCAAAGGCCACGCCTTTGTACGTGGCCACGCCCCTTCCGTCGATACGCAGGTCAGGGAGTAAACGCTCCCAAACACGCCGCTTTGGGTTCAGCTCTCTCTCTGCCTCACCTCCATGTGTAAACAAACAAACAAACAAACAAACAAAAGGACAGGTAATTAAACAACCACAAAATCTAATGTCCCAACATATAAACAAAGCAAACAGATAAATTAACAATTCTATTAGAGTTCTTGAGTACGTTCACTTTTAATAAAATATATTTAATTTATTAAATAGTATATTTATATAGTATATTTAATATACTAATTACAAATATAAAAATCTAATCAAATGAAATTATAAACATTTTACTTTAACTTTAAGTTCATTTGTTTAAATATAACATTAATAGTTATATAATAGTAATAGTAATATAAAACCCACACCAAAAACGTTTAATCTAAAAAAATAAACAAAAATTACTATAAATATTAAATTTATCTGATCTTTAAATTTATTTTTGTAAAAGTATACAAACAAATGCAAGAATAATAAACACCAATGTAATGTATTAATTAGTTAGTTAGTTAGTTAGTTAGTTATTGTACATTTACCTGGATAGTTCTGAAAGGTCACTCTGTCTCCGGGCTGAGCTCCAGTGGGCGGGGCTAAAGGCTCCATCTTGTGTTGATTGACAGCACAGAGCACTCGAGCCTGAGACTGAACACCACGCACCTTCACTGGCCGAACATTACACAGAAGAATCACCAGAGTGTCCTGCAGCTACGCACACACACACACACACACACAATTACCAAACATAAGCCAGTTCTATTTAAAACTATAAGTGAGTAAACATCACAGAACAATAGAGTCCACCGTCAGACTGAACCTGTTACACCATCAAATCACAAGCAGAGCTGAAGGAAGAGCTGAACATCTGTGGATGGCTGAAGGCATCGAGAAAAACATAAAAGGAACGCGTGGAGAAAGGGGTGCGCCGAACACATGAAGAAAAAACATGAAACAAAATGTCTTAATCACAAAAATAAGCCATAACCAGATAAATTCAAAATCAATGCTATCAGTTTAATTTGCCCAAGGAGTGTGACGTCTACAGAACTAACACTCTGCACCACCAGGTGGAGCCACGAGGAGATAGGGCTGGCTGTGAGCACTCCCAGGAAGAACAAGAAGGAGAACAGGGGCAGGAAGAGGAGCAGGAAGAGGAGCAATAAAAGGGGTAAGATGAAGGAAAGGAAGAGGAGCAGGAAGAAGAACAGGAAGGGACAATAACTGTCCTCCACTGCACCCTACACCCTACAGTAACCGGCCACTGAAACCTAGTGGACATGTAGGATGGGTGACATCACACTGTTTCTAGTGTGCAGTTTAAAATGCTCCTTCTACAGAGGTAATAAAAGCATGGGCTGAAGATCCATCAGCACGTTCTGCCAGACCGTTGTGGTCCACTCCAGCAGGTCTGTCCTGCTTAGAGGGAACGATAAAGGCTGCAGGGAACCAGAGTGCATTATAAGTCACCAGACTGCAACTTCATTTCAGCCACCAGGGGGAGCAGCTGGGGCACAGATTCAACTCCAGCATTTGATTCTCAAGGTGGAAGAGGCTTGTGTGTGTGTGTGTATGTGTGTGTGTGTGTGTGTGTGTTTATGTGAGCATTAACAAACACTGGTCCTGACCTTCTCCAGAGGCACGTGATTGGCCAGTTCACTGACCAAAGTTCTGGGGGAGGAGCCTCCTACATCCACTTCCTGTACGTAAAGGGAATCTGACTCGGGATGTTTTCGAACCGCCAGAACACGTCCGATCCTCAGGTCCAACCGGGAAACGTCAGGTCTCGGGTCGCGCTCCAATCTACACAGTGCATCAGGAGTTCCCCTAGAGGCTCCGCCCACTCCCTCCTGAACCCCTGACAACAGTAAACACAGGGAGAGGATACACTTGCAGGTTCACAGTGTGTGTGTGTGTGTGTGTGTGTGTGTGTGTGTGTGTTTTACCTCGGCGGTCTCTCCTCCGTCTCCCCTCACTGTGTGTGTGTGAGTTGTTTCTTTGAGGTTTAGCTGCAGATGCGGGTTCAGGTGGAGCAGGAACGTCTTTGATGGCTGCCTTTATTGCAGCTACTGATGCAGTCAGAGATCTCTCCTGATGGAGCTTCACTACACACACACACACACACACACAAAGTGCAGCTTAACTTAAAGGGGTCATACGGGCCTACATGCACTATTTTAAGCTTTTTGGACTGAACTGTGTGTTAGGAGAGTGCGTACACAACCACTCTACGATGATAAAGAGCCGCCCAGTGGTTTTCTTTTCGTTTATTACAGTAACATCCCCCTTCTGAAATCAGGCCAATCGCAAATGCCTGTCGATGTGACGCCACACCACAAGAGGCCGCTCCTACACTAGTTGATTGACACTGGTGTTTTAGCAAAGACCCGCCCCGAGTGAGAAGAAGCTGTCGGCCATTGTTTTTCGCCGCTGGAGTAAAATGTCGCCTAATCGAGTGTTGTGTACAGTTGTTGGGTGTAATAGTGAACACAGCAGTCGTCATTCACTACCGACATCTGAGCCGCTGAGGACGCAGTGGCTGAATTTAGTTTTTAAAGCTAACGTCCCCGCTGATTTACCTAAATGCGTTCATGTTTGTGATAATCATTTTTCACCAGACTGCTTTATAAACGCGGGTCAATATAAAGCAGGTTTTACTAGGAAGCTGCTCCTAAAAAATGGATCTGTACTAACGCTTCGTGCTCCTGCTTCATCTTCACCAGGCTCGGTGAGTGTGATTTATTTTACTATGACTCTTTGCAGATCGCCTTTTCTAATAATCACGATGAATGCGGAGTGTAAGTTAACTTATACTCTCATAGAACATGGTTATGGCTTCTTCTCTATGTACATCCGTCTCTATATAATCCCTAATCGCCCGTTTATAATAAACAATGCATTGAGGTGATTGTCTAGTTGCAAACTGTGTACGTAGTCGGAAAACTATATTATGCTTACCTTTGTAACGTTAGATGGTTTATAACGATGTCTGTCGAAGATTAAGAAGTCATGTAAACACATCAGTAAACACATCGCGTCCGTATCTCTCTCAGTAAGCTTCTCCGCTTTATGTTGTTGTTGTTGTTCGCGGCAGCGCAACAGCCCGTTAATTCATGCCCATGCAGTGATGAGAAAGACAAACGGGTCGATGCATGTCCATTCTTTTAATTCCTGCGTTGTCAGGCGATATTACAAACTTCCGCGTAGGTTCCGTACTTAAATCAAACCAAAAACTACTGAAGAAAACAGGCTCGGGCTCTATATTCCATAGTTTTCCAGTTTGGACTGCATTACCTACAAAGCACTGCATTGTGGGCAATGCTTTGTGGGTAATGCAGTCCAAAGCGTTGCCCGCACTGGACTACACTCCCGTGGCTATACCCCACGTGTGTTGTGAAGACACGCCCCACAGAACTGGGCTCAGCAGAGATCATAAGCATTTAAATAAGCATGTACTGAAACAGGTTGCTGAGAACAGAGCTAGTTTTTACCAGTTAAAAGTGGTGTTTTTTTTACACAATCCTTTTGAATTTTAAATTAACGTATAATACAAACTTTTCATTAGGACCCTAAAGATCATATTAACATTTAATGAAAAATGGGATGTGTAGGACCTTTAAGAAGCAAGTGCTTATGACACACAGTGATGTGTAAGAGCTAAAAGTCAGGTCAGTTCTTAAAAGAAAGTGTGTGTGTGTGTGTGTGTGTGTGTTTTCATACTGGCTTTCTTCTTCTGTGTGTCCTGCAGTTTCCTCTTTAGATCATCAATGTCTTTCTTCAGCTTAGAGTTTTCCACCAGAAGCTTCTTCTCTTCTCGCACTGATGCCTGAAGCCCTGCACACACACACACACACACACACACACACTAAAACATGAAGCATGTGTCCAAAGGTTTGGTGTGTGTGTGTGTGTGTGTGTGTGTGTGTGTGTCTTACTAGCTTTTTCCTGTAACATGTGTATTTGCTGGCTAAAGAACTCCATCATCTCTTTCTCTTCTTTGGGGTCGAATGTGGGGTTGGGAGGTGATGCACCCGCCATCTCTAACACACACACACACACACACACACCATAAGACAAGTAAAAAAAATTAACAGATATTAAATTAGTTATGAGAAGAAATAATGAGAATACAAGATTTTTTACAGTTTGTGTGTGTGTGTGTGTGAGAAAGAGAGAGAGAGAGAGAGACACACACACACTGCAGCTGTCACCCTCCACCTGTCCGTGCCAAACAGCACTATAAATACACACACTTGGACTGTCTCTGCCCTCCGTCTCTCACTCTCAGCTCTCGGGGGTGTGGACCTCGTTACTAAACCTATTACCCCTCCCACATACACACACACACACACACACACACCCCTGGACAGCATTCACATTATTGACTTGTACCTACACCTGCATATCAGAACACATACACACACTCCCATACAGCAGGGGGCAGAAGAGCACAGCGGAGTTTGGACTCCACACTGTCACTGATGTCACTGATGTCACTCGCGTTCAGGTTCGATTCAGTTCTTCCAAACCCGATTCAAACCGGACCTGAGGACACAGTAACACACTCGAGACCGCCTTTTCGAGTGGACCAGGTCATGTGAGCAGATCCGTGCCTGAGTGTCCACGCTACTCTTACCGGCTGCAGAGGACGGATGTGATGTGTGTGTGTGTGTGTGTGTGTGTGTACACTAAAGGTTTATTTTGATGCGATTTGTTTACTTGAATACTGTGTCCAGTGTCCAATCATGTCAGTTCAGTGTCCAGTGTCCAATATGTTTGGTTTGGTGTCCAGTGTTTAATAATTTTAGTCCATCATAAAGCCGTCCATCATTTTAGTTTAGTGTCCTCGAGTTGTTGACAAGACGAGGACGAATCCTTCCAGCCCTGTAGTGAGTAACACACACACTGTCGCAGTGTGAGCGCCCCCTGGCCCTGCCTCAGTAACGTGTCTCAGTAACGTGTCTCAGGATGAAACACAAATGTGTGTAAAATAAAATTCTTAGCTAGTTAAGAATACCTGACTATATTAAAGGTAGTTTTGTAAACCAGATTAGACTAGCACTGGTTACCGTGACTGGTTACACTGGTTAAAGACACTGAGTGATGATTTCAGAGACAGTGGTGCAGATTAAGGTTTAGGACACGGACGATGACGTCATCAGTTTACTTTTAATTATCAAGAACATTTAAAGCACAAACTGTACGTCAAACCGAATGATCTCTACTTTTGTTTAGGTAAACAATTGCTGCACACACACACACGCATACACACACACGCACACACACACACACACACACACACCAGAAGATAGTAAAGACAAATGACATACATGAAAATTAACCAAGAACAAACGCATACATTGTTAAGAATCCAACTGAATTGTGTGTGTGTGTGTGTGTGTGTGTGTGTGTGTGTGTGTGTGTGTGTGTGTGTGGCTACCTCTGTGAGTTTGTACCCAGCCTCTGAGGAAACGTGTAGCAGTGTCGAGGAACCAAAGGAAAGAAGCTTTGCAACTGAACACCTCATACACACATAACACACACTCTCTCTCTCTCTCTCTTTCACACACACACACACACACACACACACAGTCAGCATTCCAGATCTGAAAAGTTGAAGCACATGTTGTTGGTATCAGATTGCACACACACACACACACACACACACACACACACGCACACACACACACACACACACACTGAATAGTTCTCATCCCAGCTGCTCTGTGTTTGGGAAATATATATACGGGTATAA
>NC_071121.1:28470000-28525000 GCF_024256425.1 Clarias gariepinus | reverse complement strand
TCTTACATGATAAGACACGCCCCCCTGCTCTCATACTGACCAGAGACGGGGTCATTTAATAATAATAATAATAATAATAATAATAATAAACATATTTACAAAGTCCTGTCTGTGTGTGTGTGTGTTTTATGGACTCCAGCACACAGTATGGCTTCGCAGTGCATGTGGTGTGAAAACCCACTCTACTGTCGATATGTCCATCCCATAATAACCCAAGCACAGAACCGCACTGGTGCCTGTTGTATCCATGGCTACCGTGAGGAGTGTTCAGGTGTTAAAGTCCAAACCTGAGGTCACCTCTGTGAATATTACTTTGTGTGTGTGTGTGTGTGTGTGTGCATCAGTCTGGATCCCTGTGATTACACACTCCTCTGTGTATGCTCACGTCATCAATGGCGATCTCTCCGCTCCGCCCCTTCCTTCTCTCTCCCTTAAACACCACCTTTAACACAAGTTATAATTCATTATTAATATACAAAGTACCACACACACACACACACACACACACACACACATACACACACACAAAACTTACACTTTTAATGCCTCGCCCCCACAGTGTGATCTGGGTGTGTCTCCAGCCTTGTCCGCTTGTCCTCGTCCAGACTGCAGGACTGTAGCCCCACCCCTTTTTCACAAACACCTGCAATGAGCCAATGAGTAGCCCCTGGAGGCGGTGCCTAAAGGCCAGGCAAAGATCACTTCCTTTCCAAGGAGGTGTAGCAGGTGGGGCTAAGGGGATTGTGAGCCGTGCGCCTTTTAAAGTTCGTCCCGTCTTCGGCTCTGGAACAGTCAGGTACCGCCCACCTGAGGATGATTGACAGATAAGTGACAGAAAGTGATGCAATGATAAAGATGGTGCAACAGGAATGGTTTAAACAAGTGACCAATCAGAACAAATTTTAAACCAATGATTAACCATGGTTCTAAGCAGGAAACTGAGGGATTGTCTACCCCAGGTAGGAAGCGAGTCGTTACCCCAAGTGAAGGAGTTTAAGTATCTCGGGTTCTCGTTCACAAGTGATGGAACATTGGAATGTGACATTGGCCGTAGTATCGGAGCTGCGGGGGCAGTATTGCAGTCGGTTTATAGGGAAAGGGAAGTTTGTTGGGGTTTCCTGCTGGAACTGCGACCCCCGCGACCCCGATTTCAGATCCAAGTGTGTGCATGTGTGTGTTACCATGTGGATCAGCTACAGCTTCCCAGCGCAGATCTCCGTCCTGATCCGTCATCCAGCTGCACACACCCTGATCAAAAGAGCAGCTCAAAGAGCCAGCAGCTACATACACGCGCACACACACACACACACGCACACACACACAGTTCAGTGTTTATAGGATTTAAAGGCTCGGTCAGGTGCAGTGGTGTGAGACTCACCTGGATCATCAAGTGCAAAATCTGCCGTGTTCCCCAGCTCGATATCATCAAAGTCCAGCTCGAAGATATTCTGATCCGGATTCCTCGGAACTTGAGAGAGCAGAATGGAAAGAGCAGGACACACACACACACACACACTCACATCAGGATAGTGGCAGTTTCCATAAATGTTTCCTAAACACATTTCTAATACGGTACAGTCACAGTGTTTCTGTTTAGGAAAGTTTTGACGTGTTTGGGTCTGAGAGACCAGTTTGAGAGAGCAGGGGGGGGGGGGGGGGCATCAGCAGAGAGAGAGAGAGAGAGAGAAAGAGAGCGAGTTCCATACCGAGATGGTGAACTCTGATTTAGACTCACACTCGACTGTAATATAAACATTCGGAGCAATGACGGTTGCCAGATCCTCCACTGGGCACACCTGCTCTCTTTACTGCAGGCTGACACACTGATCTGTATCCTAATATGGCTAAATAATACTGTCCACACACACACACACACACACACACACACACACACACACACACACACACACACAGACAGTCATGCCACATTGCTAAGGTAAGGCTAACAACTAGCAGCGACAGTGATGTAGCTAGCAATATAATGGTGTCACAAGCATGCTAACATGCTAATCACAGTGCTATATCATTGTGTGTGTGTGTGTGTGTGTGTGTGTGTGTTCTCTCACTGTGTACATCCCCCCTCGGCCTCTGTGTGATCTCCTGTATATGGTTATCCAGCGTCGTGGTGATTAGCTGCACAGTCGTTGCCAGTGCCGTGGTTGTTGCCATGGTGGTGGTTGGCATTGTTGTCGTAGCAACCATGGTTGGTGTTGTACTAGGAACAGTGGTTGGTGCTGTTGTCGTAGCAACGGTGGTTGTTGCTGTTGTCGTAGGGATGGTGGTTGTTGCTGTAGTCGTAGGGATGGTGGTTGGTGCTGTAGTCGTAGCGACAGTGGTTGTTGCTGTAGTCGTAGCGACAGTGGTTGGTGCTGTTGTTGTAGGGATGGTGGTTGTTGCTGTAGTCGTAGCGACAGTGGTTGGTGCTGTTGTTGTAGGGATGGTGGTTGTTGCTGTTGTCGTAGCGACAGTGGTTGGTGCTGTAGTCGTAGGAACGGTGGTTGGTGCTGTTGTCGTTGCGATGGTGGGTGGTGCTGTAGTTGTAGGGATGGTAGTTGTTGTTGTTGTTGTAGGGACGGTAGTTGTTGTTGTTGTTGTTGTAGCCACAGTGGTTGGTGCTGTAGTTGTAGGGATAGTGGTTGTTATTGTGGTGGTGGTGGGTGGTGATGTTGTTGTTGTGGTTGTTGTCGTAGTAATGGTTGTCATGGCTGGTCTCTTGGTTGTTGGGCTGGTAGGCGAGGTGACTGTAGTCGTGGTGATTTTAGGTGTAGGTCTGGGTGTTGTAAACGGTCTGGCTGGATCAACATTCACTGTAATTACAACTATAAAGGAAAAGAACAGGCAAAACTATTAAAAACACCACACACACACACACACACACACACACACACAAATGGGAATCATTTTGATTGGTTAATCATCCATCCATCCATCCATCCACACTTACTTTTGCAGTCATAGCTCCACCCACTGGCCCCAGGTTTACATCTGCACTTTTTGGCGTTTGGATTTTCATGACAGGGGTTGTTCTTATCTAAACACACACACACACACATACGCACACACACACACACACACACACACACACACACACACAGATTGTAGCAGCTGTAGAACTGTGCACTGAAGCACAGTGTGTGTGTGTGTGTACGTACCTGTACACTGGTATTTGCCGTTAATGTAGCGCAACTCGAAGCCCTTGTGACAAGTGCAGATGTAGCTGCCAAACGTGTTCACACACTTCCGGAACCTTGGGCACTTGGCTACACCCAGTGCACACTCATCAATATCTGACAACACACACACACACACCACATCGTCATCATCATCATCATTACATCATGTGTATGAGTGTAATATAAGATCTTTCTCTATAAACACAGGTGATGTGCAAGAGGTGACGCACCAATACACGTCCTGCGGTCTTGGCCAAGCTGTAACCCCGGCGACGGGCACTGACACATGACCTCTCCCTTCATCACCGCACAGCCGTACTGACAGTTAGCCATCGCACACGTCCGGGCGTCTGACATCATCACACCATCATCAGCATCACATCATTGTTATATCATTATTATCATCATCATCATCATCATTATCATTATCATTACATCATCATCGCATAATGTTCTATTGACAAAACTATTTGAATCTCTCTCTCTCTCACACACACACACACACACACACACACATAGTGTTAAATAAAACACTGACTCCTGCAGGTGCCCTCGTTGGTCATCATGTAGCCGGTGAGACAGAAACACTTATAACTGCCCACCATGTTCATACAGCGGTGTTTACATGGCCGCGGCTTCAGCCCACACTCGTTTACATCTACACACACACACACACACACACACACACACACACACACACACACACACAGAGGGAAAAGATATCCATATTACCAATCAAGAATTGTGGCCTTGTGACAAAAAATATCATTTATATCCTCTCTCTCTCTCTCTCTCTCTCTCTCACACACACACACACATACACACCTATTTACCAGATAATTCATACACAAACATATACAAGTACTGTCAAAAAGCACTGAATTAATGTGAGACAATTTGTGTGTGTGTGTGTGTGTGTGTGTGTGTGTGTGTGATGGTATGATAGGAATGTATGGCCGTGGGTCTGATTTTGAAAATACATTTCCCCCTCCAGCTAGATACACACACACACACACACACACTCATACCTTGACTGCAGGTCTTGCCCGTGTATCCCTTATAACAGCGACACTGATCTGGACCAACACACTCGCCGTGTTTACAGCCCAACTCACACACCGCTACAGAAACAAAGTACACACACACACACACACACACACACACACACACACACACACAGAGACAAATAAGACAGCATGCTGAAGTGCACAAATTCTGAATGTGTGTGTGTGTGTGAGTGTGTGTGTGTGCGCGCCCTCACGTCTGCATTGTCCCCAGCTCGTTCGAGTCCAGCCCCAACAGCAGTCCACTCTGTTCTCATAGCGACAAATTCCATTGGTCGACACCTCCAGCATGGCCCGCCTTTCATAGTACAACAGCCAATCAGATTTGACACAACCATCACTCTCACTTCCTGTTTCACCTGTATTTTTTTTTAAACATCAGTAGCTACCTGTGGCTTGTACCTCATTAACATGCTACACACTCGAATTAATGCTTTAGTGGCAGATTAGCAGAGGAAGCTAGCTGTAGCTACGTGCTGTCGCTATGTGTAGTCACTCACCAGTGTGCGATATAACTGTCTTAAATCACACTGGTCCATCGTGGATTAGCTGCATTAGCGTGAAAAACATTCACGTTGCTTTGCACTTAAAGAACAAGCTTAAAGTTTCTGTGTAAAGCAGACAGTTAGCACTTAAAAGTTAACTAGCTAGATAACTTTCTCAAAATGGTGAAATCACTGGAATCTGAATTAGCAATTGATGCTAACATTCTCGTTTCTCAGTCATTTTCATCACACATCTGAGGTAAATGTAAGCACTCCTAATGACTCTGTTTACAATGTTCTACATGCTAATGTTACACGCTAGCTAGAGAAATCGCTCGCCGCGATCGATCCTTGTGCTAGCACAAACATTCTCAAATGTTCTCAAATTTTTGCGAAAAACATTTTACAGAGATTTTACAACTTGTATTAGACATTTAATTAACTGATTATTATATAGTTAAAACTAAAAAAAAAATTTTTCCTCATAAATATAAGAAAAGCAGAAGGTAAAGTGTTTTTCCTCACAGTTACTATTTAATTAAAGCTACAACCGCTAATTTTATCACCGGGTTTCCGTGTGATGATTTTATTCCTGTCATTTCCCGTGTTTTATTTTTTCTTTTTAAACCGCAGACGCCTGCGATCCCATTCAGGTTAAAAACAGCTCCACGTGCTGCACATATTTCTGCTCCGGAGCTCCTGTATGGACTTGAGTTTCTCAGCAACTTGACGAGCCGTCGCAGCCTGGCATTTTCCGCTCGCTGAGGAAAAAAAATGCATCCCAACCCCCAACGCTGAGGAATCTATCTCTATCTCACACACACACATATTCTCACTAGTTCCTCACACCTGAGGTCAGTTGAGTCATCAGTGACCTCGCTGACCCTGAAAGTACAAACCATCTTAAACATTAACTCCTCCAGGTAATATTTTCTCTTAGCTGAGTTTGAGCAATTCACAGCCCCGAGCTTCAGATCCGTGTTTGGTCATTCGACAGACATGAAAAGAAACATTACTGTGGGAAAAACAAACTAAGGACGTAAAGCAAGAATTAGCTTCAGCATGGTTTAATGGATTACTCCTTTAATAAAAATCAGCTCTTTGATGTTAGGATTTGAACTCACAACCTTCCTGGAGCAGAGCGCACCCCACTGAACCACCACACACTTTTTTACACACTAAGGTCTGTGTTGTGTTCTACATTCAGTTTTACAGAGGAGTGAAAATTCATGTGGTTCCGTGCAGTGTGGAACACACACTCGTCCATTTCCCCTTGGCTCACCCATCACGTCTTAAGAGTGGTTTCTTTACGTTATTGCTCCAGGAGTGAATCAGAGCATCAGATCAGGTAAAGAATCCTTAATCTCCAGAAACTCTCTTGGAGTTCTAGCGTGTTTCTGAAGGCATCAGCAGGAGGACGAGAGCTCACTCAGAGCACGTTCATAAAAAACCTGCACGAGTTCTACACAGAAAGAGAATGCAATCCCATAATCCTGTTCATCGCACAAGAGTAGGAGAAGCTCCCTGAGTGTAGAGCTTCACAGCATCGTGATCATTTTATCAGACTTGGGTTTGAACCCGAGACCTTATTCTGATAGGAAGATTTATTAGCACATGGTTCAAGGAAAAGTTCAGTGTTCAACACACACACACACACACACACACACACACACAAGAACATGAAAGACCAGCTGATGTATCCTCTTTGATAGGAAAAGAGTTAATAGAAATAGTTAAAAGATTAAGGTTACAAATAAGTAGATCAGCTTTTTTACAAAGTTCATGACAAGATTTTGACTTTCTTGTCATTTCATCTTAATACAATCATTGGAAAATACACTCCCTGTTCGGTAATCGGAGAGTGAATCACAGATGAGAAATGGAAAAAGTAGATCAAAGGATAAAGATGAAGTTTTGTCTTAAAACCACTCCAGCGTGTTAAAATTCACTTATACCACTTCAGCGCTGTTATTTTAGCCAAAGTGAAAATATGAACTAATCCCAGTCAAAATATTCACTTTATCTTTTCTAATTAATATCTATTGGTGCAGGTGTTTGTTTACATTGAGACAGTAGCGCATTAGTAGATTATTTTACAGTAGATTATTAAATCCCACACATAACTGTTCATAACATCACTTTTACTCCACATTTAGATTCACTGATGGTGCAGATTAAACTTCAGACAGAGATCTAAGGACTGCAGGAGATTCAGTAAAGTCTAGACGGATGGTTTTGTGTGATTCTGCGACATAAACCGACTGGAGAGACATACAGACATACAGACAGACATGTGTACAGACATATATACGGTCTACATATATATATACATACAGACAGACAGACATACGGACATACAGACAGAATTCTAAGACAGATTCTATTCTGAGACTGGTTTCTGATCCTCCAGTGTATGTAACATAAAGACATCAGTGTGTGAGTTCTGACCCAGTGTACACACACAACCTGTCCTTTATTTATTAATATAAACTTCTATAAACACTTCAGTAATCTCTTCTGTTTTATTCTGTTCTACCTCCACACAATAATAAACACATGTAATCTCTGTGTGTGTGTGTGTGTGTGTGTGTGTGTGTACCTGTGCTCCGGTAGGTCTTGCCCCGGGACGCACGCGGCGCTCAGCAGCAGCAGCAGCACTAAGCCCGGTCCTCTCCCCCCCTTCATGCCCGCGGTGCCGCTGTGGTTCCTCTCTACGGGACACACTCCATCACACACACACACACACACTCCATCACACACACACACACTCCATCACACACACAGGGCGCGCGGCTACTGACCGTGAAGCCCGGGAGAGCGCGCGCTGATAAACCCGGAGAGGCATCCAGAGCGCGGGACGCGCGCGCTCGTGTGTATGTGTGTGTGAGAGAGAGATTGGAGCGCGTGTAAAGCGTGAACACACTCCTCCCACTGACGATCAGATCAGGTGTGCTGCTTCTTAAACACACACACACACACACACACACAGCCTGTAATTTAGACTATACTGTAGGGTGTTTGTGGGAAAGGGGAAGTGTGTGTGTGTGTTCACTGCATCCGGTCCTTATAATTACAATCTATTCATATATAACTGCTGTCTCTCTCTCTCTCTCTCACACACACACACACACACACACTCCTAAATTTTCTCTGCCCAAATTCCTTCATTAGCATCATATAAAAACAGTCACTGTCAAAAGAAAAAACCTTGTGTGTGTGTGTGTGTGTGTGTGTTTCTAGGTTTCCAGGTAGAATAAATTGCATGAGTCTGCAACCAACAGCTGTGCCACTGAGTACCAGGCACACACACACACACACACACACACACTCCCTCTAGTCTTGCCTTTTATGAATTCTCAGTGTTAGCAGGTTCCTCACAAACTCCCTCATCTCTTCTTCCTGGCTGTTCTTATAGAGTTTATACTGAATTCCTAAATCATTCACAAATCAATCTATATAAATGAAATAAAGGTTTGGTTTGTACATTGGTCAGAACTCACTCTTTTAATGATAGCTTTACGTTTCATATGTTGGAGGACCAGAAACCAGTCTCTGAAAAGTCTCTGTCTGTCCAGCCAGCTTTTGTCTCAGCATCACACAAACCTGTCTGTACAGAGTTATTTACTTAATCTCCTGCAGTCCTTAGATCTCTGTCTGAAGTTTAATCTGCACCATCAGTGAATCTAAATGTGGAGTAAAAGTGATGTTATGAACAGTTATGTGTGGGATTTAATAATCTACTGTAAAATAATCTACTAATGCGCTACTGTCTCAATGTAAACAAACACCTGCACCAATAGATATTAATTAAAAAAGATAAAGTGAATATTTTTACTGGGATTAATTATTTATTTATATTTATCATTTATATCTATAGGCACACCTCGGTTTAGAGATGACATCAGAGTCACAGGTCCCTCCAGCTGAGCTGAGGTGATGCTCAGTTACTTTACAAGTGCAAATTTAATCCAGCAGATGGCGCTTGAGCACATAAATCTCATAGTCCTGATTCTCAACTTTGAAAATACTAAACTCAATGTCCTGTTGAACATTCAGGGTTTCCTCCAGGTACTCTGGTTTCCACCCACAGACCAAAGACATCTGGTGTCAGCTGATTGGTATTTCTACATTCCATTATTGTGATCGAGTGTGTGTGCGCGTGTGTGTGTGCGTGTGTGTGTGTGCGTGTGTGTGTGCACTTAGCACCCCATTCAACTTGTACCCCAACTTGTGTCCCATGGGATATTCTCTAGACGCCCCATAAAGCTACACAGGATAAGTTGAAAGAGAAACACAGTGGAATCTCAGTACAAACAAATCGATTCACGATCGAAAATTTTCGCCTAAAACCTTTTTTTTTTTACAAACTCCTCCTTGGAACACGACCCAGAAACCGTCATCCTAAGCTGCCACTATCAGTGGATCGCACACATGACATCCAAGACTTTGCTGAGAAGTATCATCTGAACAAAACTGTGACAAACAGTGTGCTGCAAAAAAAATAAATAAATAAAATAAACTCTCTTGGTAGATTTTTTTTTGTTAAAACGGCATTAACGTATAAACCAGGGCTCAAGAAACAAAATGGAGAGAAATCCCCTCAAGGAGAATGACCCAGTGTTATTATGAAATGGGACTCTCATTCCATAAATTAACCTACTCCCCACCAACACTAACCTCCCCACCACCAACACTAACCTCCTCCCCACCAACACTAACCTTCTCCCCACCAACACTAACCTCCTCCCCACCAACACTAACCTCCCCACCAACACTAACCTCCTCCCCACCAACACTAACCTCCTCCCCACCAACCTTCTCCCCACCAACACTAACCTCCCCACCACCAACACTAACCTCCTCCCCACCAACACTAACCTCCTCCCCACCAACACTAACCTCCCCACCACCAACCTTCTTCCCACCAACACTAACCTCCTCCCCACCCATCTT
Source organism: Clarias gariepinus (assembly GCF_024256425.1). Lineage (NCBI taxonomy): Eukaryota > Metazoa > Chordata > Actinopteri > Siluriformes > Clariidae > Clarias > Clarias gariepinus. The sequence goes on along the minus strand of NC_071121.1, from coordinate 28,515,325 downwards.
CCTCTCATCTATTCCTTTACATCAGCAAGTCTCCCTAAGAAAGGTGCATTAACAGTACATGTAAAAATAAAGTGTATGCTCTCTACTGTATTTTTTTTATATTTGCTGTATTATTTTTATATAATCAAGAATTTTTTATAATTTGTTTCATATTTTGTAATTTAAACTAAATTGAATCGGTGAATGACCAAATCGAGTTACGAATAAAACTTTCCAAACACTTAGGAACGAATTACAACCATGAACTCAGATTCCACTGTAAATTATTGAATGAATGAATGAAAGAAAAGAAAAATAAAAATGAAAACAGAATTTATTAGAGGATTTTTTTATTCCAAGAGGCCTGTTGAAATTTGATGTTAAGGGATTTTTAGGTGTTTTTTTAAGGATTGCAACTTGGCCTCCAAAGCAGAAGAATTTTAATGAGGATACCTGAAGTGCAGCTCATCCGCAGTGTTTCTGGAATCAGAACATCTACCATGAAGGTAAGAGAGTTTACAGAGTGTGAGTAAATGAATGACTTTACTTAAAGTTAGGGATTTATTTATTTGTTAGCTGTGGTCTATTTCTGCCTCCTACTGGACAAAGCTGTACGGACAACCATGCTGATGAAGCGACGTTAAAGGTGCTTTCACACTACGGTCTCAGACACGGAAAATAATGTCAATAGTGACGATCTCGCATGCCTTACAACTGTATCAGTTACCTTTGTGAGAGGATGAGATTGAAACGTGCACAAATATTTCGGGAGGAAACAGACACTCGCTGATGACGTCACATCTAAACTTCAATCAAAGATCAACTTTTAAACTCGGGTATGATTTGCTTCCATATCTGAGTCTATCCGTGTCTGACTTTGCTGACCACCTCTTTCAGATGACCCTGACAGTTCCCAAGTGGGGAAAATAAACCAGTCTTTGGGGCCGTAATGTAAAAGCAGTGTTAGTGTGAACACTGTGTGAGTCTGCTTGAAAAGGTGATTGGGAGCACAGTGCGGTGTACTCAGGAAAGGTTTGAATCAAATATGAAAGCTAGCTGTATCTAAACACAGAAATGAGCTGATCTCATTTCTGACCGAGGTGACATGTCACCTCTCACCTATGGCTGTAGTTAAGAGTATCACAGGGTCGCTCTTGACATGTTCTCCAAAACATCAAGAATAATGTCAATCACCTCACAGCCCCTCCAGGTGCCATGGCAACAGGTCAGCGCTGCCCAGGCTGGTCTCCTGGCTACATCAAAACACTTCCTACACTAGCATACTGAATAGTCTGACTCATCAAGTGGATTAGCAAGTGTTGCTTTCTATTCAGGTCTACTGAAATATTAAGACAATACTAAGAGAAGGAAGTAAGAAATGGCTTAATTATCATCCAAAAAGTTGCAGCTAATTAGCTAGCATGCCCATTAACCAGTGCACTTCCTGACTCAGTTGTATCCAGAATATGTGCTCAAGGAACAGCACATGTAAGCAAATTCAATTTAATTCAATTCAATTTTATTTGTATAGCGCTTTTAACAATTTAAATTGTCACAAAGCAGCTTTACACAATCAAAAGAATTAAGTTTATATGAAATGTAAATGTGTATGAATCAAAATGATATGATTGTCCCTCATGAGCAAGCCGAGGACGACGGCGACAATGGCAAGGAAAAACTCCCTGAGATGGTAATAGGAAGAAACCTTGAGAGGAACCAGACAAACTTCAGAGCAAAACTCCAGGCCACACGCTGTTATGTATAGCTAATCACTTTGTTATTACACCATTTTCTAATTTTATTGCCATGTCCTTGATTTAACTAGAAATATATCTCCTGATTTTATAGATAATTTTCTATTGCGTGTATATGTAAAATTAAAATTTTTATTAATTATGTACACAAGATATGTACTGAAATGATTATATGACCGTTCATGACCTAAAAAATGAAGAGATAAGATAGAATAGGAAGATAGAAAGATTTAACTGCAATAAAAGAAAAATTGCAGTAAGAAAAATAGATACATTAAAAAATTGGGATGAATGTACAACCTACAAAATTTACAGATTTACAAGTTACAATAGAATAAAAAAAAAATATATATATATATATATATATATATATTTGATTCTATTGTAACTTGTAAATCTGTAAATATATTATATATATTTTAAATATATAAATATTTATACAAGTTATTCCTTTTTTTACGTGTGTATAAATTTTTGACCATATGTGTTATTTTATTTTTGAAAAAAAAAAAAACTGTGTGTGCAGCTGAATGTCCAAACACACACACACAAAAACACACACACACATATACCTTATATACTAAAGCGCACAAAATGTTAAATCTGGTATTGGATCCTGTGAAAAATGGAACAATGATATTGAATCTGTAAATGAAATGTAATGTAAACACCGACATGGACCTGACACACACTTTCTTTTGTTAGGACTGAGCTCATTATATTTACTGTTTATATTTACATAGTTTTATATATATATACATCTATTCACACACACACACACACATATATATAGGCTACATATATATACATTTTTTCTTTACAAAGTATTGAGATTTATTTACACACACACGCGCACACACATATACTGTGTATGTATATATATATATATATATGTGTGTGTGTGTGTGTGTGTGTGTGTGTGTGTGAATGAATTTCAATACTTTGTAAAGAAAAAATGTCGGCTTGGTGGGAAAATATGACGACAACGATGATGATTCTTCTTCCTTTTCTTATTTTTGTAATTATTATTTTTATTATTTTATTATATTATTATATTATTATTATTATTATTATTATATTGTAAGTAAAACGTATCTATAAGAATATCTCTCTAACACGCTCACTCTCTCTCTCTCTCTGTCTCAGACACACACACACACACACACAGAATCCCCAGTGGGTAAACGCCTCTGCACCGCTTTTCCCTTAATTAGCCTCCCGGTGCCCCGTGGCTAATTACGGTAACGAGGCGCTAAAAGGGCCGTAATGAAGCACAAAATCCCAAAATAAAACCCCTCCCCGAGCTCCGCGCGCCTCCGAGCCCTGATTAATCTGTCCGTGTTTCCGAGGGAGAGAGAGAGAGAGAGAGAGAGAGAGAGAAGACCGGGAGGATGAGATTGGAAGGCGAGCTCTTTTTTCTCTTCACGGTTTCCTGAACACCCCCCCCTGCACACACACACACACACACACACACCCCACGCCCCCCCCCTGCGCCCCCCCGCCCCGGGCGTTTGTCACCTCGCGCCTCCCCGCGTGCCTCCGGCGTGATTTACAGCCAATGATCAGCTGTAGGTGTCCGCATCGGCGCTTCCTCACCTCACACACACACACACACACACACACATATATACACACACACACACACACACACATACATACACACACACACACACACACACCGGGAGGAGCCGTCTACCCTTCCGTCACCCGTGCCCGCCCCCCGGAGGACGGTGCGTCGTGTCGTTGGCAGCGTCAATATTATTTATGATCCCCGTTAGGAGGCTCTCGGTGGGTTTTAGCGCCGCCGCCGCCGCCACTGATGAGCGCGCGCTAAAAAAACCTCACATCCGCTCATTGTGTGTTGTTGTTATTTTGTGCGTTTAATTTGTCTGTGTGTGTGTGTTTTTGCGCCTTTGAGTGTGTGTGTGTGTGTGAGAGCGCGCGCGCGTGTGTGTGAGTTTTCCCGCGGCCGGAGCGCACCGATGCTCTGCGTTAAAGAGGCTTTGATCGCGAGGCGTCGGGAGTCCGGTAGGTGAAGCAGCTCGTCCATTTTCCCTCACCCCCCCCCCCCCCCCTCCCTCCACCCCTCCCTCCTCCACTCCTCCTCCTCCTCCTCCTTTTTCCTCCCGCTGTTTTCTCTCTCTCTCTCTTTCTCGGTGAATTAATCCGTCGCCTTTAATTGCGCGCGTGTTAGCGGTGTCCGGCCTCGCGCCCTCCCCGGCGCTCCCCGTTAATGACCTCTGATCCGCGCGCGTGTCCCCCCCCCACCCCCCCCGTGCCGCAGCAGGCGGAGAGTAATTACCGTAATTGATGCTCGAGGCGACGGGAGCAGGGCAGCGCGAGGAGGAGGGGGAGATTTGGCCGCGACTGTTATTACTCTCTCTCTCTCTCTCTCTCTCTCTGTCTCTGTGTCTCTCTCTGTCTCTCAAGATTCTGTCTCTCTCTATATCTCTCTCCCTCTCTGTGTCTCTCTGTCTTTTTCTTTCTATCTCTTTCTCTCTATTTCTCTTTCCTTCTCTTTACTGTCTCTCTATTTATATCTCTCATTCTATCTCCATCTCTCTCTCTATTTCTTTCCCTCCTTTTTCTCTCTCTCTCTCTGGTTTGCGAGGCCTGCTGTCCTGTTGACAATGTGCATTAGACAGGAAGTTGTAATGACTTTATGATGTAAATAATACAGCCATTATGTTTATATCATCATGATATCAGTGGGATAAGTGTGTCAGGACCCCGTGTGTGTGAGGCCACATCACGCACACTCATGACTTCCTGTTCAATTATCCAGCCACACTCTCATATCTTTCACTTGAACGTTCTTCTCGCTGTGTATACGTGTAACCCGTACTGTACACCAGGTTCATATCCAGTCTTTCACCCGTCTTTATTGGCCTGACCAAACAAAACATTCATGTCAGATTTACAGATATTCCGTAGCACTGATTTTCACGAGTATGTCTATAAAACGTCACCCGAGCGAGTGCCCAGGACGGCTGGTTTACATTTGGCCACACCCATAAATCACCATAAACAACAAAAGTATTGAGTAAACAATGAAAGAGCACATCCTCCTCAATATTCCAATAATGCAACTCAGCCACTGCGACGCATCACCCAAAGCCACCCAGTTATTAGGTGCCATTACTTTTACTATTATTAATAAGAATTTTTAAATCGCTTTCATTCAGTTCATTAATCTAAAGCAGGTGCTGAGCGACAGTTCTACCTCCTGAACCGCTCGGTCCAGATGCACACTAGCGAGTCTCTTTACACCCTCGTCCACACACACTCAGGACAGAGACGTTGTACCAACCAAGTGTATTTTCATTAAACGTGTTTAACAGTGTAATAATGTGCAGTCGAAACACTCGTCTGATGGATAAAGTGCACATGATCTAGCTCAGTCTGATTAACCTCAGATACAGGAAGTGGCCCGTACACGCTGCGAACTCCGGGCCGCAGGGGGGTGTTCAGTTATAAAACATGAAACAGGAATGCTAGAAATCTGTTAGTCTGTAATATTATTATTATTATTATTATTACATTTATTTATTCATGCTTACTATAATTATAATAAATTGTATAGAAATTCAATCTGTCATCACTTATTTATTTATTTGTGGAAATATTACAACCAAAACAGTAATTCTCTCTCTCTCTCTCTTTGCAGAAACACCTTCACTGATGATTGTGTTGCTAGTGTAAGTGTGTAGGTGTGTGTGTGTGTGTGTGTGTTTTTGTGTGTATATGTGTTTCGTTTCCCATGGCGAACATGAGCAGCAGTGTGTGCATGGAGACACCACACACCCACGGCCACGCCCACAGCTACACACCCACCACAGGACGGGACTTTTCCCTGCAGATGGACTCATGCATGAACCCTGTGCTGGACTACAGCGCGCAGATGGAACGCTACCGCTCCTTCGCTAACTTTTACAAAAACGGCGCCGCTCCGTTTCCTCAGGCGGCAAAAATCGCTCGTTTGGCAACGCCCATTTTCCCGTCGCCGATGACGCCATGGTCGTGCGACAACGGAATGCTTTGGGGCCGTAAGCCACCTGCAGTCAACGTCAATGTCAATGTAAACGTCAACGGGGCTCACGCACATGCTCACGCACACCGGACGGCCATGCCTCGGGCGGAGCCACTTAATGTTCACATGCCCGCCAAGATGTCTGCTGACAACTTCCTGTCTCCGCTCAGTCAAGTGGGCGGAGCTGAGTGCATGAACCGCCTCAAGGTGCCACAACAGACCAGCGGGAGTGGCGGAGGTGGCGGAGGCGGTGAGGCTGAAAGGGGTGGGGCTACATTTGGAGGGTTTGCTCTACCCCCTGGGGTTATCGTCATGACCACCCTGCACTCAGGGGCGGGCTCATCAGTGGCGACGATGACGGACAGCGCTTTTCAGATCGCTGCCGACTGCCAGCACAGCAACTCCGCGTCCTGCTCCGGGTCTAATGCTAGCACTAACGCTAGCGTCAGCAGTAACAGCAGCTGCAGCGGCGGAGCAGCCAAGAGAAAGCGAAAGCGGTGCGGTGTGTGCGCCCCCTGCAGGCGGCTCATCAACTGCGGCGTGTGCAGTTCTTGCCGGAACAGGAAGACCGGTCATCAGATCTGCAAGTTCAGGAAGTGTGAAGAGCTGAAGAAAAAACCAGGGAGCACAGTGGAGGTATTCTCACACAAACACACACACAAACACAGATCTATAAAAACACATATGCATTAATGACCCCCAGGGTCCGGGTTTGAGCCCCACCTCAGCTCTGTGTGCATGGAGTTTGCATGTTCTCCCCGTGCTTGGTGGGTTTCCTCCAGGTCCTCCGGTTTCTTCCCACAGTCTAAAGACATGCAGATTAGGCTAACTGGTTTTCCCAAATTGCCCCAAGTGTGTGATTGAACATGTAAGTGTGTGTGTATGTTCCCAGTGTGTGAGTGTGCGTGTATGTGTCCTGTATGTGCCCTGTGATGAATTGGCACTCTGTTCAGGTTGTACCCGCCTCGTGCCCAAAGTCTCCTGGGATAGTCTCCAGGCCCCCCGTGAAAGAGTGAGGTGATGTTTCAGGAAACTTTTCCATGCTGCATGTATAAAAATCAGTTTATTTGCCATCAGTCGCTAGCTGACCTGGACACGGATCAGATTTTGGGATTCCATACATGTGAAGAATGTGTGTGATGCTGCTGCCAAATATACCCCAATAATAGCGCCAAAACTGCCCTCTATTCACACTCCTAAAGAAAAGCCCTACTCGAGATCCCCTAGAACGAAGAACACTTGGTGTACTTGATTGAAAGTTTCTATTTTTTTAGAAAGAACCTCGATAGACGTGAAATCTCCTCTGTTACGCTTACACACACACACATACACACACACACACACACACACACACACACACATATCGCTCCTTCACGCTGTCTTATAATTGCTTGCGGCGATGCTGTGGGTTTGGAACGCAGCCCGGGCCTGGCACACGCTGCGCTAATTAACCACCAGACATTCACAGTGTGTGTGTGTGTGTGTGTGTGTGTGTGCACGTTTGTAGAGGGCACAAGTGGATGACTAGGACGTTTTCCCTGAAGGCCTTTAGAGCTGGAACGCTGCCGGCACACACTTCCACTCACCTCGCACACGCTAGTGCCTGCCTTTCCCCGCGTCTGTCTCACACATACAGGGAGGGTGTGTGTGTGTGTGTGTGTGTGTGCTGTGATGAGGCAATATGCTGTAAGCTGGCTGTAATGTTCAATCAGAGAGCCAGGGACCCTTTCACACACACAGGACCAAAGATCTTCGACTCACTGCTGTGTGTGTGTCTGGGGTATTTGGGGTATTTAGGTGTTGAGGGAGGGGTACTTTCATGGAGGGAATGGGTATTTTTATAAAAAAGAAAGAGTACTTAGGTGTAGTGGAAAATATTTTAGTATGGGGAAGGGGTATTCTGATGCAGGGGCGCATATTCTGTTGCGTTGGTCGTGCTATTTTGGTGTTGGGCAGGAGTATTATGGGATAGATTGGCATTTTGGTGTGAGAGATGGAGCCTTTTGATGTTGGGATGGATATTTTTTGTTTTTTATATAGGTGTTGGGTAGGGGTATTATAATATAGATTAGGTACTTTCATGTCTTAGTGAATATTGTGGGTGGGGGGGGGTATTTTAATTTTATGGATATTTTGTCTGGGGCAGGGATATTTTGATATTTGGCCGGGTATTTTTTTCCTGGGAGATGGGATATTTTAATGATGTTACATCTGAGATGTACGACTTTCGTTCAGCTCCTCCGATTAAGGGGTTGTCACAGCGGACCATCTAATTTGCGCACAACTTAGCACAGGTTTTTAAGCTGGATGCCCATCCTGATGCATCCCTCCCATTTTTCTAAAGAGGCTTGGGACCGGCACTGCATCCAGTGGCTGGGTCTTAAGGGGTGTGGCAACTATTGACAGTGGGGCTCAAACCTGGATACTCAGATTTCCAAAACAACAACCTAGAGCTTTAGCCTCCTGAGCCACTTGCTCTTAAACCGTGTGTTGGCATAGTCAACCAGAAAATTCATGAGTGTATTTAATCAGATACTCATCTATACACCATGCATGCTACTAGAGGATTAGGGGGCACACCGAAAAATTCAATCAAAGACATGATTAGAATGATGATCAAGTTTTGCGTAAACTAAACAACAGCGATAAATCAGATCTCCGGTATATTTGTGATGGGCAACGATTTGCACAAGGATGCGCACAGGCTCCTCATCAAACACATACGCAGAATACGTGAGACAGCCATCATGTTTGCATGTACATGTAGCGAGAATATTTCCAGACTTAGCGTGAGCATTTTGGTGTGTGGGTGGGGTATTTTGATATTGGGTGGTTGTTTTGGCATTGGCAGGGTTTTTTAATGTTAAAGTTGGGGTAGTTATTTTGCTGTGGAGTAAAGCAATCTTCTCTGTACATATTTTGATATGGGATTGGTATTTTGCTGCATGCCACTGATATTAATATTTTTTGTTGGGGTAAGTATTTTCGTGTGGGGAGGTGTATGGATCTTAGGATGGGGTATTTGAATGTCAGTGTTGTATTTTGATGTTGGCGTGGGTATTTTTGTGGTATTATTTTTCTAACATCCCAACAGATGGCAGCACAAGGCTGCATGCACAGTCACAGGGAGCACCAACCCTCATAAGTCAGTGTGCCAAAAGACATCATCCTGTGTACAGTACATAGGGAGCTGTGCAACTGGTGCAAGTTAGAACAAAAAGTGTGTGAAAATGGCCAATTTTTGATGTGATTCTGCGAGTTTACGGTGACGATGCAATGAGTCGATTGTTTTGAGTAGCAAGAGCAGAAGATCATTGAAAGACGACAAGAGATCAGGAAGCCCTTCAATGAGCTCAACCCCCCAAAAATGTAAAAACCATTTGGCAACTTGTGTATGATGATCATCGGAGAACAATCCACAACAGTTGCCGTTGTCTGTGTATCATATGGAACAGGCCAGGCAATCCTCACATGTGATTTCAACATGTGCCGTATTGCTGCCAAGTTTGTCTCCAAGCTGCTGAAACATTGCGTCGGAGTCGACCGAGGACTCTGCGTGCCATGGATGACCTGTCCTTCATGTTGAGGATCTTTACTGTGACGATGCTTGGCTGTGCGGGTACAACCCTGAGATGAAGCAACAGTCCTTACAGTGTAAGAGCCCATCATCTTCATAACCGAAAAATGTGAGGCAGGTCTGCAGCTCGAGGAAGTGCACGCTTATTGTTTTTTCGACATTCGCAGCATTGCGCGTTGAAAATTCATCTAAAGGGACCAGACCGTCATTAGCAAATTATACTGCCAGGTTTTAAGGCATCTGAGGGAAGACATACATCCAAGTGACTGGATCTGTGGCAAGCGCATCTGGAAACTTTTTAAGACCTTCTCGTATTTTGTTGTTGGCTGGGTATTTTGATGGTGGGAAGGGGTGTTTTGTTGTTAAGTGGGTATTTTGGTGTAGGGGAGGGGTATTTTTATGGTGAGTATTTCAATGTTGGGGTGGGTATTTTAATAGTGGAGATTTTGATGCGGTGGAAGGGTATTTAATGTTGGGGTGGGTATTTTGGTGTGGGGGACAAACAACAAACAACAGCAGAAAGTATCATCATTTACCTTACACACTAACCCTATACCTTACACCTTAAACCCTACAGTACACCTACACCTGAACCTTACCATCTACACCACAACCTACACCCTAATCCTAACCATACACCCTCCATACTACACTCTATACCCTACACCTTACACCTTACACACCATATCCTACACCCTAACTGTAACTATACATCCTAACCATACATCCTACATACTACACCTTACACCCTAACCCTAAACCCTACAGCCTACATCCTAACCATACACGCTACATCCCACATCATACACACTAACCATACACCCTACATGCTACACCCTACATACTACACCTTACACCCTAACCCTAAACCCTACACCCTACATCCTAACCATACACGCTACATCCCACATCATACACACTAACCATACACCCTACATGCTACACCCTATGTACTACACCGTACTCCCTACACTCTACACACTAGTGCTACTACTGTGGCTTGCCAGTGTCACTGCAACTTGATGTACAGTAGCTGGTGTATCAACAGAACCAAGCCAACTAACAATCTGTCTCAGGGTTTTGGAGGTTACGTTCAGTTACATTCAGCTACAGGTTCTGATCATTTGTGGTGGTTCTGTGGGGTTTTGTGAGAGTATACCCTGTGTCTGTCTTTTTCTCTCAAGACATAAATCTGAAGTTAGTGTTGGTGGTGTCATTAGTAATGGCAGTAACAAAACACAACAGAGAACAGCAATGTCAGGATTGTGTGCGCTCCACTGGTGTGTCTAATGTCCTGTGTGTGTGTGTGTGTGTCCATGTGTGTGTGTCCACAGAGAGCCTCATCCGTGGGATCAGCAGACACGTTTCGCTGGTTCTTCTGAGAGAAGGAAATCCCAGAACACAGACTGTACACAAACACACACACACACACACACACACACACACACACACACATTGGACTACAGCAGTGCAGACACTGTGCTTCATCTTTAACACTTTAACACTTCCAACTTTACCTGGACCTTCAGCTCTGTATGGCAGAGAGAGACAGAGAGAGAGAGAGGAAGTGGATCTGGAGGACAGGAAGTGGAGCAGAGAGGAGCGCCCTGATTGGCTGTCAGAGCTGTGTGGCTCCACTGGACACCATCCTCACTATTAGACATTTTGGGACAGATCTAAGATGAAGATTAGAGGTGTCTGATTGGAGGTGGGTGTAAGCCACGCCCCCAGAGAGCGTTCCAGACTCTTGACATGTCACACACTTCACTGTTGCATGGGTAGAAAAAAACAATTAACTAATGTGTTTTGATTTGACCTGAAGACTTTAATGACTTTGTACATTGCTGTTGTGATGCCTTACTGTCTTGATTAATAAAAGACTGTTAGGATAAACCAAACCCCTTGTTAATTGGCTGTCTCACTCTTTGTCTCACTGTCTCACACTCTCTGTCTATCTGCAGCTCTGTTGTTCACACGCGACAGAATGGCTGCTTGTGTGTTTTATTCTCTCTCTCAGGCCGACAGATGGATTTCATCTCCATCTCCTGGAATCCATTTTGATTTGATAAGCCTGCAGTATAGAGTGGTGTGTGTGTGTGTGTGTGTGTGTATGCGCATGCGGAGACAGGGCCATCTCAGAGTGAGTGTGAAATATAATATGGCGTGATTATTGTGCCGAGTGTGTGTGAGTGTGAACAGCTTCAATAACACACACACACACACACACACACACACACACACAAGGAAGAACGAACAGAGCAGGAGGAGAAGATGGCGGAGAGCTCGGGCTTCATGCCGCATCACTGTACATGTCATCCTCTTATTGTTGCGCTTCTATGACGACCCCCACGTTGCTAGGCAACATGAATTACAATGACATGCGCTGCCTGTGTTCTAGAATGTGGGCGGGGCTTCAGGATGCCTTCACTCAAAAAAGAGGGTGAGGGGATGGGGTGAGGGGATGGGGGGAGAGAAATGGCAGAGGAGAAGTAAAGACTAATGAGACACAGAGAGAGAAATAGAAATAGACAGAATTAAAAAATAAAAAAATTTACAAAAATATGAAAAGTCAGAGAAAAAGAGGAAATGAAGATTGGGGATAGAGAGAGAGAGAAAGAGAGAGATGGGAGAAGGGTGAAGAGCAAAACAAGCAAGAGACTGAGAGAAGGAGAATGAAGACTGAATAGAGAAGAGGGGAAGATACAGTAGGATAATGGGAGGGAAAATCGAGTAAACGCTCGGAATAGAATGAGAGAGAGAGAGAGAGAGAACGAAATAAAGACTAATAGAGATGGGGGGAATTGAAGGACAAAGAGAAAATAGAAGGGATTTGTTTTAATGGGAGGCAGGAATAAGAAGAATGAAACAAGTGGAGTAAGGACTGTGTGTGTGTGTGTGTGTGTGTGTGCAAGAGAGAGAGGAGAAAAAAAATAAAGATAAGGGATGAAGAAATGACAGAAAATGACAAAAAAAGAAAATGATATGGAAAGGAGAGGGTGGGAGAGAGGAAATAAGGAAGAGAGAAATAAACACGGGACTGAGAGAGAAGAGAGAAATAAGAAAGAGAAGTGATGCAAATCAAGATGGACTGACAGAAACGACGTGGAGAAAGAGGAGAAATGAAGTCGAAAAAGGGTTAATGAAAGAGAGAGAGAGAGAAATGAAAGGAGAGATTTGATATACAGAATGGTTGAATCATTATTTTTATTGCATTTTTCCCATTATTTAATCGCCTGCAGTATTTGATACTTTTTTCTTTTTTTTTACTATAATAAAGATAATAAAAAGGAGAAGGAGGAGGAGGAGACGTGCAGCAGACGAGAGTGCAGTGTTGTCGATGCAGTGAGACGGTTCTTGTGTGAACGTGAGAATGTTTTAGATGTTTCAAGGCTTTTGTTCGGATCTGCAGTAGAACATTAAAACATGATGAAGAGGGAAAAAGAGAGAATATGAGCAGGTCTGAGTCTGAGGTGTGTGTGGAAACTTGTCTGTAGTGAAAGTTGCCCAGGAAGAGTGTGTGTTAGTGTTATAGTAGATGAGGTGACGTGCGGTGTGTGATTTGTTTTAAAGCATTGCTTTAACAAGCTCGCTCGCTAACATTATTATAACGTTATTTCGACATATATAATTATATAATAATAATATTATGGCTATAAACTATGATGTCATTAAAACAGTTCCCCAGGTTTGCTGGAGCATTTGTTAGCACTAGGCTAATGTCTGTTTTAAGATAAATAATAATAAGGTCTAATTATTTGTCACCTTACAGCAGATGTTGTTTCCGTTTATAAAACTGTGGTCAGAGCGCAGGGCATTCAGGATACGGCACCTCCTGGAGCAGATAGGGTTAAGTCCCTTGCTCGAGGGCTTAACAGTGGCAACTTGTCAGTGCTGGGCTCAAACCCCCCTAACCTTCCAATTAGTAACCCAGTAACCTACAGGACAGCATTAATCGTTTGAGCCACCACTGCCTTGTTAGTACTAGGCTATTGTCACTGACTCACCGTCTATACCACTTCATCCTGCTTGGAGACCATCTCAGGAGACTTGGGCACAAGGCGAGGAACACCCTGGACAGGGTGCACCATTCACACAATAAAGGCAATTTGGACTTTGGGAGGAAACTGGAGTACCTGGAGGAAACCCACCAGAACCCGGACCCTGGAGTTGCAAGGCAACAGTGCTAATCACTACACTACCGTGCCGACAGGCAAGTCTCTGTTTACTTTTTTTATTATTTAACCTATCATATTAATTTACAACCCAAAAGAGTTCTAACATTTTTTAAATTTGCATTAAATAAAAAATAAAAGACTTTCAAATCACATGAGCCAATATTTTATTCACAATCGAACATAGAGAACATAAATGTTTAAACAGTCATTTTTTACTTTTATGCACAAAAATAGTTGGGATGGGGTGTGTCCACCATGGTGTAGCAGCTCCTCTTATTTGCACTGAGGTTATGAGTTTCTGGAGTTTTGTTGTTGGAATTTGGTCCCATTCTTAACTGATAGGTTTTCAGCTACTGAAGAGTTTGTGGTCGTCTTTGACTTATTTTTGTTAAATGATGCACCAAATGTTCTCTATAAATGAAAGATCTGGACTGCAGGCCAATTCAGCACACGGACTCTATTACTACAATGCCATCCTGTTATTTGTGTAGTATGTGGTTTTGCATTGTCCTGCTTAAATACACCAGACCTTCCCTGAAATAGATGTTGTCTAAAACTTTTACAGTAATACCTTTCAGTATTCATAGTGACACACAAGCTGCCCGTACCATATGCACTTATGCCCCCCATACCATCAGAGATGCTGGCTTTTGAACTGAACGCTGATAACACGCTGGACGGTCTCCCTCCTCTATACCCCGTAGGACACAGCATCCGTGATTTCCAACAAGAATGGCAAATTTGGACTCGTTTGACCATAGAACACTTTTCCATTTTAAACGAGCCACGGCCCAGAGACGGCACTTCTGGACTTTTGGCTTCCATTTTGCATGATAGAGCTTTAGTTGGCATCTGCAGATGGCACGGCGGATTGTGTTTACTGACAGTGGTTTCTGGAAGTATTCCTGGGGCTATTTAGTAATGTCAATGACACAATTTTTTACTAGATTGGAGGGGGTCGAAATGAGCTCAATTAATGGATAAAATTGTAAAATGTCTCAGTTTAAACATTTACAGTATGTTCTCTATGTTCTGTTGTGAATAAAATATTGGCTTATGTGATTTGAAAGTCTTTTAGTTTTTATTTTATTCAAATTTTGAACAGGTTAAATATAAAACATGAGATGTTATTAAATTACTAGAATTGTTACTTAGGATGAAACGTACTTTCAGTAAGAAATAAGCTTTATAACATTAGCGAGTTCTGACACACTGCCATTTTGGAAATTATGTCACTGGTCCACAAGTGCACAGATTGTCAGATGGCTGCAGCAGGATGTTGATTAGATGTCACTTAGGGACTTAAAGTGAAGGATAAAGCTTGGAGTTAATAAGGAACATTTCAGAACATTTAAAGTGTTTATGACACCATGGGTTCTTATGGGCTACGATATATTGTGTAAGAACCGATTTTGTAAAAGAATCTTCAAAAATACACCTAAGACTTGCGATTTTATAGTTAATCTAGTTAAGGCAGTTATTACTTTAGTACATCATCACCTTCATTATGCGGCAAAAATCGTGTGACTTTTGAGAATAAGATCGAAGGCGTGTCACTACTGTTCATTTTACATATGAACCAACTTATGAATTAACATTTCCCTCTCAGAGAACAGCCCAGGGGTGGGGTTTCATTTAATTACCCACCCATTCTGATTTATTAAAGTATAATTAAAATTATTTGGAGAAATAAGAGAAGCCAACTCAGTTCCTTGCTTTACTCAGTCAGGATGTTCTGGTTGTGTGTGATTTTTAAAACTAGTCGAAGTCATAAACTTTCAAAGATACAAACATGCATTCGCACTTGTTTAATTGTAGAAGTTAGAGCACATGTCCGGTGTACACAGTCAAGTGTGTGCAGTGTGTCTCCTCTGTGAGCGCAATAGAAGCCCAGCATGTCCGGAAGCGAATCTCCTCTTTGGTCTAGAGGAAGACCAGAAGAGGAGATTTATGGATGCAGTGAGAGAGGACATGAAGTTAGTTGGTGTGAGAGAAGAGGATGCAGAGGATAGGGTTAGATGGAGTGTGAAAAGGGAACAGCCAAAAGACAAAGACGAAGACAAAAGTGACAATAACTGAGAGAATGTAGCCAGATGAAAAGATGGCAGACATTGTTAACAAGAAACATTTTACCATCGGCATAATTCTAAAGAACAGGGACAAGATCATGCAACATGTTAGTTTTATACTGTGTATAGCCAGTTGTGTTATCCTGGAGGATAGACAATGTTGGACTTACGAACACACTGGACTTTTAGAGCGAGCTCTTAGAATGGAACTCGTTCATATGTTGGGGACTTAATGTAACTTCAGGCAAGGTTTTCAAATTTGAAGATGAATGAACAAGTCACTCAATCTGTATGCTGTCCTTCGATAAGCTTACTGACGTCAGGAGAGCCATGGTCTCTCTCTCTCTCTCTCTCACACACACACACACACACACCAAGTGTCAGCAAGTTTTGTTTATTAACAGCAAACATTTATTACAGTATATGTTTGGCCAAACAGCTGATGTTGTATTGATGTTGTGTACATGTGTTACTACAAACAACATAAACAATTTTAAAACATCCTGATGAAATCCCGAAGAACACAGAGTGGAAGATGATGTATAGGTGTTTGTCTAAATATGATCTAGAAAGTGTTTAAAAAAGAGAAAATGAAAGAGAGAGCCCTAGAAAGAGGACGTAGAGGAGGATAGGACAGGAGAGACGAGTTACACGTTACTATTTTTTAACATCAAAACCACAAATATATTAAAATAAACCCCAAGCACATTGTCTATGTTAATATGCCTAGTAAACTGGCCCCACCCACCATCAATACAACTCTAGTAAATGCTACCTGTCTTAGTAAACATGTCGTACACCTGATGATAACAACACAAGTGTATGTATAGGTGTGTGAGAAACTGGCTTGTTTATAATCTCCCTTTTGTCTCTATGTTCTCGGCTCCCATGTCTCCACCGTCATCTCTGTTATGTCAAACACCGGTATATGGAAGGTGACATCACGCCATTTCCTAAAACAGTTCTGTTTCTTAGTGACTCGGTCCTGAACAGTAAAACTGCAGATCTTTAACACCGGCAAATCCTGCAAACAAAAGCATGCACAAGTTACTTTCACGCCTTTTCTTTTTTTTTTTGTTCCTGGACATCAGTGAATAAAAACCAGACATTTCATTCAATTTAATGGGGTTTAATGTGTGTTGTACATTAGCGTTAAATCATGTAATGTTTGTAGTCAGGATTGAGACTGCTAATAACTACCGGACTCATCCTCTCACCTTATAATCACCCATTCGATTACGGTGGGAGTTTCCCCCGAGGGAAAGAGACAGAAACGAACTATTAATAGTATTGCATCAGTGGGAATTGCTAACTCTGAACTATTTTTGTTTTGTGATGAGTTTGTGTGCGGTACCAAAACTTTTAACTCTGTTCATGTATAAACACGAAAGTTAATAACTGTGGAAATTATGACGTTGGAGCCAGAACTTATTGTACAATAGCGCCACATCCATGGCGGCACGGTGGTGTAGTGGTTAGCACTGTCGCCGTGCACCTCCAGGGTCCGGGTTCGATTCCCGACTCTGTGTGCATGGAGTTTGCATGTTCTTCCCCGTGTTTGGTGGGTTTTCTTCGGGTACTTCAGTTTCCTTCCACTGGCATTTCATAGGATACTATACTCTCGTTACAACCGCAGTTATTAGCTAGCTTGGTGCAAATGTAGCACAATTATTAAGGAATAGAGTTTATATTTTCGATTTGAGGTTTTTTTATCGAGCGCAGGATTAAAATTTCAAATCAACTCAAATCTTCAGCCAGCTCTGAGTTCAGGATTTCTCGTGTTTCTAAGAGATATTGGAGTTCAGGTAATGCTACAGTGATTAACGCTACAGTGTAGTTAGCATGGGATTGTAATTTTTTTTCAGTCCTACAGCAACACGTCTGAGGACCATGTTAGCATTTCTGATGGTTGTGTGCTTCCCTCTGTATCTGGGTCTTCACATTGTCGGTAGAAAAGAGGCTCATGCTACAATCTAACCCTAAATCGATCAGGAAGTTAGTGGCGTCTGTCGCTAATAATGATGCTCAGCACAGATATCTGACTGCGTCACGCTGCTACAGCTCATTTCTTCCAGTCAGAAGCATGTGTAGTCATGAGCGCAGCATAAATTCCTAAATGTTTATTATTCTTTTAACAGATGAGAGAAGTAGACAAACAACTTAAGCGTCAAAGAGAAAACCTGTGTGTGTGTGTGTGTGTGTGTGTGTGTGCGAGCATAATGTACCTGTATATTCATGTAAGAGGCAATGATGCCCCAGTCATGTTTACACTTAGAACAGTACATCTTCTCCTTCTTGGTAAAGTTGCCAAATTTCTTGATTTTATCGTGAGGTTCAGTGGCACAGCGATTAAATATGGAGCGATCCAGCACGATGTGGTGAGATTCCTGCAAGATGAGTTTAGTCAATCGTTTAGAGTTTACACCTCCACACATTTTCATTTCACATTGCTTTGTTTTACTTTTATTCTTTAGTTAATTATGAATTAACAAGTTTCTAATTTATTTATCTAATCCTCTGATGCTCTGTTAGAGCACTAATTAGTTGAAAAATTATAAAAGAAAATAGATAGATTAGGATGTAAAGTGCAAGAATTAGGTCTTAAGAGTCTAATGCTTAGGGTGTAGTGTCTGGGATGAAGTGTTTAGGGTGTAGAGTGTGGGGATTAAACTGTAGGGACGGGATGATATAATGTAAGAATTAAGGAGCAGAGCTCAGAAAAATTTTCACACCCCAATTTTAGAAAGTTACATGCTTTACTCAGTTGCAGTTTAGCAGCAGGATTTAGTTTTTAGTGTATTGTCTATGGCATAGACTTATGGAAACTAGAATGTAGGATTTAATCTGTAGTGTGTAGGGTGTAGGGCTAAGGACATTGGGTGTAGGGTGTAAGGTACCTGTAGCACCCGTATGTCGTCACTTAAACAGGCAAACTCCTTGCATTTTCCACACAGGAGGTTGTAACTCCCCTCAGTCCGAGGTTTCTCTGCACAAGAGTTCGCATGGGCTCTGCGGAAAATGTCCTCCTTCTGGAACCGATCCACCTACACACACACAAAACACAAATAAACACACAAAGCATGTGTGAATATCATATCATCGTATTCTTCTTCACAGATAAGAAAACGTAGTAGGAATTAAGGGAACTTCCCTCTTCTGACTCAGATCCTATTTGACTGATTGTTATCAGTTCGTAGATTTAAATGGTGACTATTATGTTCTCAAATGGAGTTTTGTATTCCACAGGGTTCAGTTTTAGGCCCACTGCTGATTTCTCTTTACATGCTTTCTCTGGGCAGCATAATGTCTTACGATCCGCCACGCCTACTTCGATCAAAGGATGCAGGCTGCTTGTCAGTACCGCGTATTATTAAAACTACAGCTGGGGGCGGAGCTTTTTCTTACAAAGCCCCAAAATTATGGAATAGTCTTCCAAATAGTGTTCGGGACTCAGACACAGTCTCAGTGTTTAAGTCCAGGCTAAAAACCTATTTATTTAATCAAGCATTTTTATAAATAGATTAGCCTTAGGTAAAGGAGCAGATCTGGGGGACTCATGGACGTAGAGTATTATGGTGAACTGGTATGTTTGGATGCTGTCTTCCTCACTCTCATTGATCACACAGGTTTGCTGACGGTGAGGTGATTGGTTGCTTTACATCTCAGTTCCCCCTCATGTCTGTGTTTCCCTCTGGCTCCTCCCCTTTAGTTATGATGTCATAGTTAGTCCTGCCGGAGTCTCTGCTTGCACTCTACAGTTAATATACATTCACATTATACATTGTGTGACTGTGACCATACCTAACTGTTATCTCTCCTACTCTTCTGCTCTCTCCTCGTCTCTCTCTTTCCCTCTCTCTGTCTCTCTGTTGACCTATACATGTCTCTCCTGAGCTGCCAGTGAGTCCTGGAGTCCTGCTTCTGGTTGGAGATCTCGTCACATGGACGCCCCGTGTGGTCTGTCTGGGATGCGTGTGATGACTGGAAGCGATTCCACTTTTCCACAAAGACGGTCCTGTTCTTGGCTGATGCAGACAGTCGTTTTCTGAAGACTTGTGAGCCTCAAATAACCAACTGGACTCCATATGAACTTCTCCACATCTCCTGTTATACTGAACTTCCAGCCTCCTAACACACAGTATGAGTGCAGATCAATCCCTGCTATCTGTTATCACCCAGATGAGGATGGGTTCCCTGTTGAGTCTGGTTCCTCTCAAGGTTTCTTCCTATTACCATCTCAGGGATTTTTTTCTTGCCACTGTCGCTGTCATTCTTGGCTTGGTCATCAGGGACGATCTTATCATTTTAATTCGTATACATTCACATTTTATACAAACTTCAAAAATTCTTTTGATTGTGTAAAGTGAAAGTGTAACGTGAAAGAGGTTAGACAGGTGAAAGAGGAGTAATGATCTAAGACAGGGGGAAGACGAGACAGGTACAGGTGAGAGAGGTGAGACACCTTGGCACACAGACACTCAGGTAAGCTCTGCAGGTTTTTAATCGCCGCCTCCACCAGCTTCTCTCTCTCCATGTTAAGTTTCTCTTTATCAATCTGCTCCTGCCTGCTGGAGATCAGGATACACTTGCTGCCCTGAGCTCTGCCTCGTCCTGTACACACACACACACACACACACAAACTGTTTTTAGTGAAGTCCTTCAGAGCAATGCTGCCACCTAGTGACTACTGAATGACAAAACATTTCCTATACAGAATATTGACCTTGTTTTAATATAATGTATGTATAAGTGTGTGCATGTCAGTTCATGTGTGAAAGACAGTGAGTGTGTGTGTGTGTGTGTGTGTGTGTGTGTGTGTGTACATGCTACAGTACCTCGAACCTGCACCATCTTGACAACGTTGCCAACGTATTCATACATGAGCACCAGGTTGCATTGTGGAATATCGATGCCCTCGTCAGCGACGGAGGTGGCGATGAGAATCTTACTCTGATTAGAGCTCTTAAAGGAGTCAAGCACACCCCTCTGTCCAGTCAGAGTCATACCTACACACACACACACACACACACACACACATATAAAACACATGCAAACACACACAGAGAACATTTTATTGTTTTGTGTATGTGTGTGTGTGTGTGTGTGTCTGTCTGTACCTGACCCAGGCCGTTGTGATTTTCTTCCTTTTCCAATCAGGACTCCAGGCTTCAGAAATTTCAATGAATCTGTCTCCTCTATCCACTTTTTTAGAGCCTGAAACACACACAGCATTTTTTTAATTGACCTTACATTATATTATAGATAGACACACAGGGAAAAGCCGGGTGGCCTGATATCGGCAAGGAGACAGATGCTGATGAAGAGAGACAAACAGACAGACAGATAGACAGGCAGAAGAACTGTTGTTAGAAAGACAGACTGAGAGAGTTGGACAGGTGGACAGACAAAGAGCCGGCCAGAGAGACAGACAAACATACAGACAGAAAGAGGGACAGGGACAGACAGAGAGCCAGACAGGAGGACAAACAGAGAGACAAACAGATGGCCAGACAAAAAAAAAACAGATAGGTGGACAGATATAGAGCCAGACTGTTGGACTTACAGAGAGCCAGACAGACAGTCAGGCAGAGACACAGACAGAAAGAAAGACAGATGGACAGGGACAGATAAAAAAAACAGAGAGAGAGTCAGACAGAGAGCCAGACAGATAGATAGGGACAGACATAGCATCAGACAGAAAGGCAGACAAGTGGACAGAGACAGAGAAAGAGCCAGACAAATGGAAAGGGCCAGACAAAGAGCTAGACAGAGAGCCAGACAAACATACAGACAGAAAGAGGGACAGGGCCAGACAGAGAGCCAGACAGGAGGACAAACAGAGAGACAAACAGGTGGCCGGACTAAAAAAACAGATAGGTGGACAGATATAGAGCCAGACTGTTGGACTTACAGAGAGCCAGACAGACAGTCAGGCAGAGACACAGACAGAAAGAAAGACAGATGGACAGGGACAGATAAAAAAAAACAGAGAGAGAGTCAGACAGTGAGCCAGACAGATAGATAGGGACAGATATAGCATCGGACAGAAAGGCAGACAAGTGGACAGAGACAGAGAAGGAGCCAGACAAAAGACGAAGAGCTAGACAGAGAGCCAGACAAGTGATCAAGGACAGACAGAGAGCGAGATAGGTGGACATACAGACAGCCAGACAGAGCACCAGATAGGTGGACAGGGACAGACAGAGAGCCAGACAGGTGACTGACATCAGCGAGGGCGCGGGTCCTGACGAACAGCACAGTGCGGGTCTGCTCATTGTTGCAGTATTCTTCATCCAGGATGAACTTGAGCTCCTGCAGTTTGGGGTTTTCTTCTCCTTTAGCAGCCAAACGCCGCAGCTGCTCATGCTGATCTACAGAATTATAGACATGAACACACACCATTAATCTAAACACACCACAAGGTCAAACAAACTACATATAACCGCGTAACATAAAAGTACAGACTGGCGCAGACTGCAGGTGTCGTCGGGGCGGTAACTCACCGTGGTATAAGGCGATGAGCTGCTCCTCGGTTTGGTCCGGGGCGGCGTTACTGATGTCCTTGATGAACGCGTCCATGAAGTTCAGCGCGTCTTTAGTGCGAGCGTCCTCGTTAATGATCAGAGCATCGTTATATTTCTAATCAACACAACACACACAAAGGCTGTGTTACAGCTCTTCTTGTGTGTGTGTGTCTGTATGTGTGTGTGTGTGTGTGTGTGTGTGTGAGTGAGACCGACCCTGAGATGTTCCGTGTAGGTATACAGTGCTCGGCAGACTCTGCGCTCCTCCTCGTAGTCGGTGAACTGTAGCAGCCTGCAGCGTTTCTGTACATCCACAATCCACTGCTCATACATCTGACTACCATAATCACCTCTCTGTACCTGGGAGACAGTGCCTGACAAACACACACACACACACACACACACACACACACGAAGAATTAAGTAAGGTTTTTAGATTATCTGCAACACACGTGCAGTACCGTCATAGGCATTACTCTGTGTGTGTGTGTGTGTGTGTGTGTGTGTGTGTGTGTGTGTTTGAAAGTTACCAATAGGGTAGGCTCTTGAAGCCAGCTGTTCGATGCGGTTCATGATGTCTTTGATGATGAGAATGAAGGGATCTGAGGTGCGCGGTACAACTGCAAAAAAGTCTACACACACACACACACACACACACACACAAAGTTAGTATTGTTTAGACTGGATATGGTAGTAAAACTCTAGAGGTATGTGTGTGTGTACCTTTCTCAGGTGTGTGTACGAACGACCTGAGTTCATCGATTTTCTCGGTAACCGTGGTGATGACCCGGGCGTCCAGGTTCGCACACAGCTGGCAGATGTTGTTCTCAGCCTCACGAACGTTCTTAAAACTCCCGATACCAACTGACGCCGTGAAACCGACCACCTGACACAGAGATTACAGATAATTATCGCATTGTGGGGACATCACTCTGGATACACACCAACATTATGGGAACCAAAAGCGATATGGGGACAAAAAAGCATGTCCCCACAATGGTGAAGCACTGTAACGTGTTGGGGAGGGTGTAAATAAGTGCCTCACAAATTTCTCGCCCCCTTTGGTCTTGAACCGGTATTTTTTTGGTGGGCGGGGTTCACACACACGCTTCACACACTCTGCAAGTCTAATTTACGCAAATTACAGCACGCGCATTACGACCGTTCACTTAGAGGCCTGTGGGTTATCTGCACATGCATGGTAGGTACAGTATAGTGTACAGTATAACAAACATGCGCATATGCGTACAGAAGGACTAGATGCCTTTACAGTGATGTGGTAAGTGAATGTGTGTTAAGTTAGATATTAACGTTTTTAAGGTTAAGTTAAAAATAAACAGAAACTGTAGGTGTGCAAAAAAGTATCTGAATAGACCAGTAAAGTTGTCAAAAAAGATAATTAAATTATTATTAAATTAAGTTAAAGAGTGAAAACTTAAAACAGATAATTGTCATGTTTTATTTATTTATGTCTTTGACGGAAATTCAACTTTTTAAATTGGGTATTTTGTGTTAAATTACATTTTTAATTTTTAAACGGTGGAATGAAACCCATACGCGGTGTCATGGTGAATTTGTAGTCTTTTTCAATAGCAACCTGTTTTTGGAAACATTGTGTGGAAATTAGAAATGAACTAGAAATTTGGACAGACAAACAGCCAGACAGAGACCCAGACAGAAAGAAAGACAGATGGACAGAGACAGCTAAAAGAGCCAGACAGAGAGCCAGACAGATAGCTAGGGATAGACCACCAGACAGAAAGACAGACAAGTGGACAGAGACAGAGAAAGAGCCAGACAAATGGAAAGGGACAGACAGAGAGCTAGACAGAGAGCCAGACAAGTGATCAAGGACAGACAGAGAGCGAGATAGGTGGACAGACAGACAGCCAGACAAGTGGACATATACAGTAGAGAGCATAAAGAGAGTCAGACAGGTGCACAGATAGTGAGTGAGACAGGTGGACATACAGTACAGACAAGATGGTACAGACAGTGATGTTCCCACATCATCATTAACATCAGCTAAATGTGTGTATGCAAATTAGGTCACTAGCGATGTCCCCACAACATTATGAAAACCAGTTTATTTTCTGTGTATGCAAATTTGGTCCCCACTAATGACTGGTTTTTGTTATGTCCTCATAAGCACAATTTTTTTTTTACTGTAAAACTGTAAATTGAAGTGATATTTGTGTTTAGATCATTTAAATGTACAAGCCTGATTTTTCTCACCCAGAGGATCACTGGAAAGGGGTGTCCCCAAAACTGATGGGTGGGACTACTGTCCACATAATGCCCTAATTATAAACATGTGTGTGTGTATGTGCTGTGTGTGTGTGTATGTGGTTTGTGTGTGTGTATGTGGTGTGTGTGCGTGGTGTGTGTACATGTGTGTTCCTGAAGCAGCGTGTGTACATGTGTGGTGTGTGTGTGTGTGTGTGTGTGCATGTCTGCGTACCTGAGGCAGTCTGTGTGTGTGTGTGTTGTTTTTGGTGGTGATGTACTGGCCCATGATGTTGTTGTACGGGTGTTTTCCGGTGGTGTTGTGACACTCGTCCAGCAGCAGCAGTGTGAAGGTCTCGAGCGACGTCACTTCACCGTGCTGCAGAGCGTTCACCAGGATCTGAGGAGTTATCACCAACACGTCGGTGTTGGACACCAGGGTGGGCAGAGACACGTCCTCCATGTCCCCACACACGCCTGTCACCCTGCTCACACACACACACATACACACACATCATTATACTGCATATATAAACATGAGACACTGTGAGCATAACAGGACTCTCTGATCAGAAAAATGAGTGTGTGTGTGTGTGTGTGTGTGTGTATATATATACCACGTTCCAAATTATTATGCAAATTGGATGAAAGTGTCAAACATTAAATATTTAGTTTTTAAATTAAACTCATGTTGTTGTGTCTCAGAGCTCTTTGGATCACTGAAATGAATCTCACACACGTGGGATAATTATTTTCCCAGATGAACCCAATTAAAGGAAAAGTACTGAAGAAAGTTGTTCCACATCATTAAGCAGGCCACAGGTTTCAAGCAATATGGGAAAGAAAAAGGATCTCTGCTGTCGAAAAGTGTCAAATAGTGCAATGTCTTGGACACGGAATGAAAACATTAGATATTTCATGAAAACTTAAGCGTGATCATCGTACTGTGAAGACATTCGTGGCTGATGCAGAAACTGTTGCAGTCGGCCCAGAAATACATAAAGACAAATTTTCAAACAGTCTTGTTTAGTGATGAGCGTAATGGAACCCTGGATGGTCCAGATGGATGAAGTAGTAGATGGTTGGTGGACGGCCACCATGTCCCAACAAGGCTGCGACGAGGTAATGGTGTCATGTTTTGGGCCAGAATCATGGGGAGAGAGCCGACACGCCTCTTTAGGGGGTCTCTGAAGGTATGAAAATGACCTCAGCAAAGTATATAGACTTTTTTACTGACCACTATCTTCCATGGTACAAAAAGAAGAACCGTGCCTTCTGTAGCAAAATCATCTTCGTGCATGTCAATGCACCATCTCATGCTGAAAAGAATACCTCTGTGTCATTGGCTGCTCTGGGAATAAAAGATGAGAAACTCATGGTGTGGACACCATCCTCCCCTGACCTCAACCCTATTGAGAACCTCTGGAGCATCCTCAAGCAAAAGATCTATGAGGGTGGGAGGCGGTTCACATCAAAACAGCAGCTCTGGGAGGCTATTCTGACATCCTGCAAGAAATTCAAGCAAAAACTCTCCAAAAACTCACAAGTTCAATGGATACAAGAATTGTGAAGGTGATATTAAAGAAGGGGTCCAATGTTAAGATGTAACATGCCCTGTTAGGATGATTTTGATTTAAATAGCTTTTGATTTCAGTAAATATGACCCCCTAAAGCTGCAAGTTCATCAAAAGCCATTTTCTATAAAATGTTTTAACTCTGTTGTGTATAATAAATTGGAACAGTGCCTTTTCAGTTTTTTTTAAATAAATGTTGTTATCATTAGGAGGTGTGTGTGTGCATGTGTGTGTGTGTGTGTGTGTGTGTGTGTGTGTGTGCGTGCCTGATGTCTGGCTCCTTGCTAAAGTGCTCCTTGAACAGTTTGTACTGTTGCTCATAAACCTCAACTTTGGTTGCCATGAAAACCACTTTGGCCGTCTCAGGGTACTTCTTCAGGTGATGCTCACAGATCGCCACGGCAACGATGGTTTTACCACAACCTGGAAGCACACACAGAGTTATTACACATACACACACACACACACACACTCCTCATGTATGCACACAAACTCACGGACACACACACACACATACACTCTGCCTCAGGAACGCACACACACACACACACACACACACACACACAGGTACCTGTAGGAGCGCAGATGATGGTGTTGACTCCGCTGTACGCGACCATCGCGAGCTCTTTCTGATACTCTCTCAACTTCTTCTCTGTGTGTCTCTCACACACACTGGCCACGCCCCCTGCACAGAGGTCAAAGGTCACCAGGAACCACACTTCAGAACTGTATTTTTTGTGTGCGTATAATTATTGCTCTGTGTGTGTGTGTGTGTGTGTGCGTGTGTGTGTGTGTGTGTGTACCCTCCACTCCCCCTAGACACGGCTCAGACAGACTCGTCTCACTGCTGCTCATCAGGTCGTCCCCCTCACTGTCCTCTCGGTACTCTAAACACAACGTTGTCATGACAACATCGTTCTCCTCACAGTCCTGAACACAATTCCCATTTTCATCTGTAACACACACACACACACACACACACACACACACACACACACACAGCATTAATGTGAATAGTATGAAGTTTTTTCAAATTAATTTAATTTTGGAATGTGTGTGTGTGTGTGTGTGTGTGTGTGTGTGTGTGTGTGTCTATATACCAGGCTCTAGAACCTGTAGAGCCGAGTACTGCTGGCAGTTCTCCAGTGCCAGTTTGAAGACTTTAAACCAGTTTGATTTATCGCAGTCTCTCAGACAGTCCACTAACCGGCCATTTGCTGCACTACACCCCTTCTGCTCCTCCAACTGACACACACACACACACACACACACACACACACACACACACAGGTGAACATTGTGCTATAAACAGTATTAGTGTTTCAGTTTGTAATCCTGACATCACTGGGCTTCACCTCCACAGCCTGGGGCTTCACTGGTCTGGCCAGGAGCTTTATCTGTGTGTGTGTGTGTGTGTGTGTGTGTGTGTTACTCACCGCTTTGATCTCCTCACACTCACGATGTCTGAGACAGTCACTCATGTGTGGAAGCAGCTCTCCAGGCTTCATGTTTTTAATGATGGAGCCCTCAACCAGATCCAGCATCTTCCTGTGAGGACTCAGATCCTGCAGCTCTGTGAAGTCCCACTTACTGATGGCCAAGTGGAGACCTGTGTACTCTATACACACACACACACGCACACACACACACACACATAGCATAAAATCTTTATAAAGTTCCACAAAGAGAGAGAGAGAGAGAGAGAGAGCTTCTCAGTCTGCTCTGCTGGACCGACCTGAAGTCTGCAGAAAGTCCAGGAAGCCCTGAAACCAGCCGACCTCCTCCAGGTCCTGCATCCTGTCCAGCAGCATCTGAGCCGCCTCCGTCCGTGACGTCTTCTCCTTTGATAAAATCTTCTCCACTGACTCTGAGTTCATTCACACACACACACACATAAAATTCTGAGGTTTTTCACGGTGACAGTTTGAAGCGCACTGACTCCAGATAAAATGTTTGTAACATTAAGAATATCAAGGCTGTGACTGGACACTGTATGTTTGCTGCATCCTGTACAGTTTATGCTTTTGGGGAATAAACTCAGCAAAAAAGAGTCACGTCCTCTGACTTTCACCTTTTTTTTACTTTCAGTAAACTTAATGTATAAATATTTGTATGAACACTAAAAGAGTCAACACCATAAGACATAAACTAAAAATGATTCACAATGTGTCCCTGAATGAAGGGAGGCTCAAAATCAAAAGTACCAGTCAGTATCTGGTGGCCACCAGCTGCTTGAAGTACTGCAGTGCATCTCCTCCTCATGGACTGCCTATTGCGGACAGTCTGAGCACTGATGGAGGGATTGTGTGTTCCTGGTGTGACTCGGCCAGTTGTTGTGGCCATCCTGTACCTGTCACGCAGGTGTGATATTCGGATGTACCGATCCTGTGCGGGTGTCGTTACACGTGGTCTTCCACTGCGAGGATGATCGGCCGTCCTTCCCGTCTCCCCGTAGCGCCGTCTTAGGCGTCTCACGGTGCGGACATGGCGATTTATGGCCCTATCCACATCAGCAGTCCTCATGCCTCCCTGCAGCATGCCTAATGCACGTTCACGCAGATGAGCAGGGACCCTGGGCATCTTTCTTTGGGTGTTTTTCACAGTCGGTAGACAAGTCTCTTTAGTGTCCTGTGTCTTTAGAACTGTGACCTTAAATGCCTACTTTCTGTAAACTGTTAAGGTCTTAACGACCATTCCACAGGTGCATGTTAATTAATTAATTATGGTTAATTGAACATGCATGGAAAACATTGTTTAAACCCTTTACAATAAAGATCTGTAAAATTATTTTTTACAACATTATTGTTGAAATACACAAAAGGGACGTTTCTTTTTTTGCTGAGTGTAGTTCAAATGTAGGGTTGTGCCATTATACCACTCTTTACACTCTTATTTGAGCAACTTGTACTAAAGTTCAAATTTCCTGGAAACATTTTTATAGGTGATAAATTTTATTTCCTGTAACTCTGACACTTTCCATTTGTCTCCTTCTCCATAGATGTGAACTATTCCATTTTAATTCAATTTTTTTTACATGTACATAATGTAAATTTTACAGCCAAATGTTTTTTATATTTTCTATAGCGTAAATATTTTTTATATATAATAAGATATAATAGAAAAAAGGAAAATATAATAAGAAAAATATAATATAAAAAGTATATTATTCAAATAAGGAAAAAAAATCCTTATTTGAATAATATACTTTTTATATTATATTTTTCTTTTTATTATTATGTTCTTATATTATATTTTTCTTTGGTTTTTTTTTTAGGTCAATGGCGGTTGTTAAAACATTTTACTGCATATCACACTGTGTAAGACTGTGTATGTGACAAATAAAACTTTAATTTGAACCCAAATCCTACACACGTGATTGGTGCAATATATACGTTATTAAGCACGAGTAATTCAGCCACACTAGAAGTACTTAAAAATAAACAGCTAAATGATAGACAATGATCTCCTGTTACACTAAACCTCCAGCCTCCTAACACACAGTATGAGTGCAGATCAATCCCTGCTCTCTGTTTCACCCAGATGAGGATGGGTTCCCTGTTGAGTCTGGTTCCTCTCAAGGTTCCTTCCTATTACCATCTCAGGGAGTTTCTCCCTCAACACCGTCACCCTCGATCTGATCCAGGGACGATCTGATCATCTGATTCACACACATTTTCTCACACATTTTTGTAATACTCATTTACGTAATTTTAATTCTGTAAAGCTGTTTTTCAGCCATGATACAAATAGAAATGAATTGAGTTGAAGTGAATTAAATATACAAAAATAAATTTCGGGTAAATTTTGGCAAAAGATAATACTGATTTGTTATAAGTGGGATAACTTTAATCCCACATTTAATCAATGTAAGCAGGAACCAGCCACAGTACTGCATACATATGTCCTGAACATGCCCAAAGATATATCATTTTTGGAGGTTTATGTTTGATACTTTATCAAAAATATGCCAAATATCATTAGAACCTTCTCCATTCATTGGACTTTTTGGTGTTGACTCAAGTGGTGCTCGCCTGATTGACTCCCAGGTGAATACGATAGCCTTTAGCTCCCTTCTCACTAGGAGAATAATCCTAGTTAAGTGGAAGAAGTCTTCGCCATTGGGTGATACCTAGATTAAAAAGTTCTTGTTTGAAATTTCTTTAGAAAACTTTTGATATTCAATAAAACGATCCAATTTTAGGATGTCTGGCAACCTATCTTAATAGGCCATTTAAATATACAGGTGTACACTACCATCATCATCATTATTTTAAGACATGAAGGTCAGCTGTTCTGGACCAGGTCTCACAAGAACAGTATTGTGTCGAGTGTGTTTGTTAAACCCATCATGATAAAACTGTCTCTCATGAAGACCTTCCCAGAAGAACAAAACCAAAACTGAGCTCTGCTGCAGAGGAGAAGTTCGTTTAGAGTCACCAGCCTCAGAAATCACCAATTAACAACCAGCAGCTCAGATTAGAGCCGTTATGAAGCTTTACAGAGCAGAAGGAGCAGATAAACATCTCAATATCAACTGTTCAGAGGAGATTATTGTGTGTTTGGGATAATAAACACCTTCAGTATTGTTTTAGAGAGAAATAAACATCAGGAACGATCATGGAGTTAGAAAGTGATCCCAAACTTTTGAGCGGTAGTGTAGATCAATTCAAAACCTTCTTGTTTGGGATGTTTTTTATTCATTTCTTTGATGTTTATTTGTTTATTTATATATATATTCTGTTCTATTTCTTTTTCTGCTGACTGGCTGTTGTTTTCTTATGGGTGGAAAAATTGTGTACATGTATTTACATGTCTATGTATCTTTTAATTTAAAGTACTTTGGGTTACAAATAGGAATATTTACGCTGCTCAAGTGTTACACTGCAGATGTTTTGCCAGCAGATGGCGCTTGTGTGCATCGTTTTGACAGAATGCTATTTCCAATTCATTGCTGTAATGGTTCTGAATGACTAAAGGGGGAAAAATCCCATGAAGTTCCTTAGAACAAGAAATGAGCATTTTTGCCTCTAAAACTTCCCCACTTCCTATCCTGGGAACAC
This sequence comes from Clarias gariepinus, assembly GCF_024256425.1. NCBI lineage: Eukaryota > Metazoa > Chordata > Actinopteri > Siluriformes > Clariidae > Clarias > Clarias gariepinus. The sequence continues at coordinate 28,484,357 of NC_071121.1, read as the reverse complement.
AGAGAACACACAGTAAAGTGTTATTATGGGCAGTGGTGGCTCAAACAGTTAAGGGTGTGTGTTACTGATTACTGATTGGAAGATCAGGGTTTTTTGCCCCAGGACCACCAGGTTGCCGTCCTGAACCATATGTGCTCCAGGGGCGGTGTAACCTGTGGGTGACCCTATGCTCTGACCCCTACTTCCTAACTGGGATATGCAAGAAGAAAACAAATGTATGTAAAAGTGTGCTGTAAGATACATGTGACAAATAACTGAACATAATAATAATAATAATTATTATTATGTAGCATTCGCGTCACTCCACTGGTTCCTTGCAGGATTTGTTGTTGTGTAATGGGAGTGTGCTGCTCCCCAGGACAATGTTGTTCCTACGGCCTTATAAAATTTTCACTCAGTTTAAGACTAGTTTAAGGTTTGGTGGCCTTTAGTACTTTTCCCAAAATGCTTAGCTCGTTAATATTCTTCATATTTATATCCTGTAGTATTTTGTTCTTAGCAGTGCACTGCTGGTCATTTCTCACATGGGGGGCGCGGGGGGGGGGGGGAGGGGTGATTATAAAACTTTTAATGATCAAACTCTTCTCATGTCGCTAGTGCTCATAAAGCAAACCACACACACACACACACACAGACTCAGAGTTTGCTTTAAAAGCTTTAAACACCCCTGAACACGGAAGTCCCAGCACTTGCTCTGATGTCCGAGTGGGGATTGCCAGTGTGCACGCGACGCTCACCTGGATGACGTCACGCCGCGTGATAGTTTTCTAAACACAATTTACATCTACATTTACATTTAGGCATTTGGCAGACGCTCTTATCCAGAGTGACTTACATTTTTATCTCATTACACATCTGAGCAGTTGAGGGTTAAGGGCTGCGCTCAAGGGCACAACAGTGGCAACTCGGTGGTTGTGGGGTTTGAACCTGGGACCTTCCGAACCGTAGTCCAATGCCTTAACCACTGAGCTACCCCTTTAGCGTCACACATAGCCCCGCCCCCTCCGGTGTGTGTACAGAGTGTGTGTACGTCTCTTCTTTACAGCACAAAAATAAATTAATACATCAATTAATAATCAACACGTCTTGAATTTAAGCTGCTCGAGGGATAAACACACTCACACACACACTCACACACACACACACACAGCAGGTTGGTTTGTTTAGACAGAAGTGTTACCTTTATCCAGGTAGGTTGTCAGGAATCCCTGGATGTAAGAGGGCCGTAAAAACTGCACGATGTCCTGAGTGTACCTGCGGAGAGACTCCTTCTCCATCTCGTACATGATTCTCTCTATCACACTGTCCCGTGTCAAACCTCTCTGTCTCTCTCTCTCTCACACACACACACACACACACAACTGACTGCCAGAAACGAAACTGAAACTAACAGCGTACAGATGAAACGAAAGTAAACACACACACACACACACACACACACACACACATCAGTAGGGAAACCTGGGAGGAACCTCAGACCAAAATGGCTCCTCTTATGAAGAAGAACTTCACTGTACATCATAAACATGTTTATTCTGATTGGACTCACTGGAGGACACACATGAGCATGGAGGAACATAAAGTCTGGATACACACACACACACACACACACACACACACTTCCTTCCTCAGTAGAGTCTGTGAGAATCAGGAGAGAAGTCTTGCCTCCATTTTGCTTCCAAAGCTCCAAAGTATTCAAAGTATTTTTGATGAATAGTTTTTTTCCAGGTTTCCTGAAGAACTTTGTCGTTTCTTCTCATGTTCAGTCCAGTCCAGTTTCAGTCGAATGTTTTTTGTTTGTTAAACCACACAGTGACCTATAAATCATTCAGCATAAAAAACATCCAACATGCACGAGTGAGAAACGGGTTTTAAGAAAGGTTGGTCTGGAAAGTTGACTTTAAGAGGTGAAGAGAGTGAAGGAGAGTGAGACCTACAGCTGGTGACAGTGTAACCTACTGGATTCCAACCACCAATAAACAACCAAGATGCTGATGATTCTGGTGCTAGATTTCGGTGTTGGTGTGCAGTCCTGTGCAAAGACAAGAAAACCTTCTTGTAGTTCTGAGACATAGTTCCCCAGGCTTCCTAAAGGACTTTGTTATCTGTCTTCACTTTAAGTCCAGTCACTGTACCTAAGCAGATTCAGAGGATGTTTTTTCTTTGTTTCTTTGTTAGTTAAGCCACACAGTGACCTATGAATTATTCAAGCATAAAAACCATCTAACTTAGAACATGGTCTGGAAAATCAGCATTAAGATGCGGGGAGGATGAGGGAGACAGTAATGTAACCAAACTACTGGATTCCAATCACCATTAAACAACAAAGAAAAAAGAAAAACAGGTGCAGATTATGGCAAATGTTCAGGCCAGTAATTAGAATACCACTGATGCTAAGTGGTTAGAACAGACGAGAGAGGAAATGAGGTTGGTAAATAAACAACCAGCATTTTTATTGTATTTCTAAGCACTTTGCAGCCTGGCACAGTAAAATATCTGTTCCCATCTCTTTAATTTACTCTACATTATTTAATTTAATATGACGAAATGCAGTACTATACCTGAGAAGCTGGAGATGGTGTTGCTCTGCTGTCACACAGAGATGTCAATATTGTGAATAAAGTTACACTCTCACTTGGTTTAGTTTTTTATCATCAGGTACAACTGATGGAACAAAACCATTAAACTAATAATGCACTAGTTTACACACATGTAGTTCACACACCTTCTACCTTACCACATTCATCAGCTCACTCCCTACAGAACTCTTCCTCAGACCCCACATATCTCAAGGGCCTGAGGAAGCGACATCACAGGTCTTTTGTCCCTGCTGCTATTAGACTGTACAATCAGAGCTCACAGTGGACGAGTCACCATAACACCATCATTACTGTGATATATACTGTTGATAGGACACCTTAAATTTTTACAATATAGTTACAATATCATAAATATAACTACATTACAACAACAATGTTGTTACCATATCTTAAGTCCGATTTGATTGAAAGTGTAACTACTGTATTGCCTTTCCATTCCTTTTGTATTTATACACTGTACTGTCACTACTTTATGTTTGCATATGGTTCTTTGCTGCTGTAAGACAGAAATTTCCCCACTCTGGGACAAATAAAGATATATCCTATCTGATGTCTCCTATAACGCCTGAGCTCGCACACACACACACACACAACAGTCAGAAACTCATTTAGTTAGATTTTTTTTTTATTGTTTGCACCATTTGTTTTGTTCTTTACCCACTGTATTCTGTTGCAGATACACACACACACACACACAGTGTAAGAGGCATGGTGGTAATTAAGGAAGTGAACATTTGCCACAGGTTCCCTGAGTTTAAGACAGACGTTTGCGTATTGTGTTTATTGTGCATGTGTATTAATTGGGTGTGTAAGTGTGTAAATGTGTGCTTGTGTGTGTGTTGTGGCACAGCAGGTAATTTTATTTTCCGCTTCATTACAGGCTTTATAAATACTAAAATCATAACAATAATAAAAAGAAACGCTTCTTTTGAAGATCGCTTCCTCACTTGGCTTAACTTTCAAAACAGAAAAACAAGAAAAAAGACAAATAATAAACAAAAAAAACAAAAACAAAACAGATTTCTTATTTAATGTGAGTTGACTACGTCCTGTATAAAATGTTTTCGTGTGTGTGTGTGTGTGTGTTTGGTTCTATACATCAGGGCTCATCTCAGCACTAACACCCGAGTCCCTCGTCACATGATGATTATCCATCTCCGTCGCTGATTGGTCCCTGTGAGCCACAAGCCCCGCCTCCTGTTGGCCCACGGTATTATTCCCATGCCCCTGCCCCATTAGACTGTCCTCTAGTTCCTCCAGGAAGCATGGGTCGGAGAGCGGCGTCGCGGCCTTGTGTCTCTCCTCATCCTCTCCCCTGATTTCCTGCACGACGTCCACCAGGCACCGCTCCAGAGTCAGCGCGTCCGAAACCCTCGAGTTCCTGGTGTCCGTTACGGAGTCCTGAGAATCGTCCAGACTCTCATCAAAGTCCAAAAGTGACTCCAGAAAATCAGTGGTGCGATCATTAATGTTTGCGTGACAGTGTTTAGATGCAGCCATGTAACCACTCCGCTCTTTGGAGTCGTCTTCGCGCTCAGCGCTCGTACCGTCCGTTACAGCGTGTTTGTAAGCAGCAGTGAGTCTGCTAGCATGTGCATTGTGCTCTCGCTGCTCAGCAGCCTGATCGCTAACCTTCAGGACACTGTGTTTGTAACCAGTAGCGCCGACGTCCGTACATTTGTCCTTATAATCGGGCGTTTGAGTGCTAACTCCTGCAACAGAGTCTTTATACTCAGCCACGCGATCGCTAAACACCGTTCCGCGGCTCTGATCGCTGACGTGATGTTTATAGTCATCAATGTAGTTTCTAGCTTCTGTAGCGCGGTCTTTATCATCGGCGGTTCGGTCGCTAAACTCAGCGAGGCGCTCCTGATAATCAATGGTGTGATCGCTTAAGTCTGTAATGCGCTCGTTATCGTCACGATCCTGATAGTCAACAGTGTGATCGTTATCTATCTCATCCATCAGCCAGGTCCGATGACCGTTAGCCTCGGCGTGACGGTTCTGAGGCTCGGCAGCGTGCTCGCTGCTGCTGTCGCTGCTGTCTATAGTGATAACAGTAGGAGAGAGGTGCTGCTCTCGCTCTTTTTTCCGACTCCTCTTTTTGTGCCTCCTGCCCCTCGAGTGCGAGTCAGATGCACGGCGTTCGAAAATGATCTCCACGCTCGGACTTCGCTCCCTCTCCCGTTTCCGCAGTTTCCCACTGCTTCGCCGGTGAGCCGTTCTCTCTAGGTGCCGCGTTTTGTATTTGCGTTTTCCGGCAGGTTTTTCCCGACGTGACTCTGCATCGCTGCTGCTACTGCTAAGGCTGCTGCTACCCAGCCAGAGCGCACGGTTACCACGGCGATGACGCGAGTCCCGGTGTGGAGATCTACTCCTCTCAGTTTCTCGTTCTCTCCTCCTCTTCCTCCTCTTCCTCTTGCGCTCGCCATCGTGCCCGGGCGAATCCCACGGGGAGAAAGACTTCTCTCGTGCAGGAACGGAACGGGTCGGGACGAGGTCCTCCGAAGACGAGCCATTTCGTTCAGGGAAAATGGTGGGACTGCGCCCTAATAAATGGTGACCCCGCCTCCTCGGTTCTCGACATTTTGATCTTACGTGGGGTCTACCGATTTTTACTGAACGTTCGCTTTGAGGAGAACTCTCAGTGCTCGTCTGGGAAAGCGACCCCGAATGCGAGTTCGATGGTTTCCTAAAGCCGCGCCTCGGGGTGTGTTCCCGCCTTTTGTGGTGCGAGTGCTTTCCAGCACTTACTTGCTCTCTCGACTTCTCCATGTTCTCTGCTCTCTCCGTGTGCGAGGTGGAGGGATACGGTTTTGGAGAAAGCGGGGCCTGCTCTTGAGACAGCACTGACGACTCCACCTTCATCACCGTCTCTGTGGCAGCGGCCTCAATTCCCCGCACCTCCTCCTCCTCGTCTGTGGAGTCAGAGGAGAGCTGCACAAGTTCAGGAGTTCGTTCTGCCATCGGCTTAACGTAACCTACGATCATACACTCTTCCTCGTCGTCGCGGTCGTCAGCATCACGGTGCTCCAGCTGTTCTGTAGCGGTGACAGTTAATTGGTTCTCTTCAGGCTCGATGTCCGGCGGATTGCTGAGGGTGGAGTAGGAGGGGCCAGGGGTCTCGTCGTCCCAGGCGGATTGACTAAGAGAGATTTCGCTGCTGGTAGCCATGGGAACTGGGAGCACGTGATCCTGGGTGGTGTCCTCGGTAACTTCTGCTGTCTCGCTGTCTTCGTCATCCTGTAAAAAGAGTGACAAAACATGTAAGAGATTAATTCGTCCATTAATTGCCATCCACCCATCCATCACTCCATCCTATAAAGATTTATCAAATTACGCTGCCATCCAACCCCAAGACTCATCCATCCATCTTCAACACACCCTTCTTCTATTCCTATATGTACAAAATGACAAAAATATGCATATTATACTAAATGTAAATAAAAGCATTAATCAAAGTGTGTGTAAGAACCTCTGAGATGTTGATTATGGAGGACGGGGAACCACTGTCCTCCTCGTAGCTTGGGGCCGGGGGACACTGCATGGCCTCGATGGAGCGCGCAAAGCTCACCAGTTCGTGCAGGATGTGGTCAGTGCGTGCCAGCAGGAAGGGGCGGATCTCGCTCGGATTGGTTCCCATAACCCTCTCTCGGCGTAGCCACGGCAGCAGCTGCCGTAAACAAGCTGGGTCTCGCTGCATCAGTGCCGCGTGATCCAGCGGCACGCCATCAATTGTGGAAGCAGAAGGGGCGGTGCCTTGGGTTCTCTGACCCCGCCAATTCCTCGTCCTCGCTGCTCTGGGACGCCGACTTCTCGCCGCCGTGCTTTCGCCGCTGTTTTGTCCAGCGTGCGGCACCGTTATCGCCGCGGCCGTCATCGCCGAAGTGGTCGCGCTCGCCGTGCTGTCCTCCAGAACCTTGAACTCTTTAAAGTCGTTCTCAGCCCTCACCGAGTGGAAGATGGAGCGGAACGGCTGCTTGCACAGCGGGCACTCGGCTTTGTTCTTGGCCCACTCGCGGATGCAGCGGAAACAGAAGCGGTGCAGGCAGCGCTCCACGGACGCCACGTTGACAAAGCGGTCCAGGCAGATCGGACACTTCGAGTCCGGGGACGTCTCAGGACGGAGCGGCTGCTGCTGAGGCTGAGGCTGCTGAGACAACTTCGCCGAGGGTTTCTCCTTCCTCACGCGCAGCTTCATCTTTGTGGGTGCCATCGTCTGGAAGATCATTTCAGACAAATCAAAAGAAGCAGCAATTTATAAACACTCTACTGGGGTGAGAGGTTTTATTTACAACCAACATGACAGAATTTAACCTTAACTAACCCCGTTCAAAAGGTAATCACGTGACCACCTGAAACAGGAAGTCGCACTGTCAGTGTAACAGAGCTGATGCCCCGGATTTTACGCTTCTTCATGGTGATCATTGGTCAGATATTGTAGTTACATTTTGACATTAAATCTTGTAATAATATCAGAACAAATATTTCACCTCCTCACACAAACCCTGTCCTTTAAATCGTTTCAGCAGAAAAAAATACAACTAAAAACAAAACATACGTAAACTGCGGGCGGGCGCGCGCGTGCGCACACACACACACACACACATACACACACACACCAACACTCCTGACTGACCGAGGGCCGTGTAACAGCAGGAAACCGACTCGAGGTTTAAAGAGTAAAAACAGGAACATGGCGAGAAAAATCACAGGCAAATTGGCTGCTAGCTCGTTAGCATGTTAGCTAACCTACCTCAGACCGCTGCTGCAGCGCGAGCTCCGCGCTACTGTGACGGTGTTAATGACGTGATATTCCACACATCCGTCCGGAGCGAAACCTCAGACTTTATATCGCGATTATCTCGTCAAATGTATAACTTTAATCATCATTTCGCGTGTTGTCCAGCTCTAACACAGAGAGACGAGAAAAACAGTCGAGGGACAAGCAGACGAAAGCCGGATATCAGAAGGAGCGAAACGCGCATGCGCACCCCAGCGGTCAGGCGGTGCAATTACACAAAATAAAATCCAGTACAAAAATATATCTCAAAAATAATATTTTTTTAATTTTTTGGTTTATTAATGGTATTTAATTATTATTAATTGTTTCGTTTTAATTCTACAAAGATCCAAAGAGGATTATTTGCTGCATTTAATTTTTACAATTGTAATGCATTTATTTAGTTTCATCTGTAAAAGCGTTAAATGTATTTTTAATTGTATTCAATATTAATGAATATTTTTTTTTTTTAAATGACACACTTAGCGGCCACGCGAGGGAGACAAACTTCCGGTTACTGTTCCGCTCACTTCCGGCTGTTGTCATGGCGACGCGACTGGCTTTGTCGTAGCGGGGGAGATTTTACAGAGATTTGTTTATTTCAATAATAATAATAATAATAATAATCTCTTATTACGGTGTGTGTGTGTGTGTGAGGTGTTAGAGATGGTGTGTGTCAGTCAGCGTGCTCTGGACACACTTCTCTCAGCAGTGAGTGCTAACTCTGCTAGCTAAGCTAACCTGCTAATTAGACTAGACTCTACACTAATAATAATAATAATAATAATAATAATAATACTGTGGATTATATCAGTGTTGTATTGTTGCTGTAGCTCTGGTTTTCCTTGACATCCTTTGATCTGTTTTCTTTTTATTCCCTCCATCCAGCCCTTATCTCTCTGTCTGTTTCTGTTTCCTCACACACACACACACACACACACACACTTCTTTTTTTCTTTCCATCAGCCTCTCACTCTCAGATTAGTGCAAACAGGTTTACTGTGCTGTATCAATAAAGTGTGTGTGTGTGTGTGTGTGTGTGTGTGTGTAGATGGTGGTGTTGGTGGTGTTGGTGTCCTGGGGATTTGTGATCTATGGCGCGCGTATAGCTGCACAGTGGGAGCTGCAGAAGAGAGCCAGCGCACAGACGTGAGGAGGAGGAAACACACACACACACACACACACACACATACACACACAGAGACACAGCGTGGAGGCCAGGAGACAGCAGTGTGAAGGCAACCAAGGCCATACACTGTGTGTGTGATTAAGTGAGTTTGTGTCCATGCCTGGAACTCCCTGTTTCGTCAGTCTATAAGCTACACACTATCTTTGACACGGACGCGCATGGACACCCCCTCCTCCACATGGACACACCCCTCTTGACATGGACACGCCCTCCTCACTGCGCTGGATGGTCCGTTGCTGTGGTAGGCGAGGAACACTGAAACTCTCTGGCCAGATGTTCCAGGTGTTAATTACTGACTCTAACATTAATAAAAAACATATCGCAGGCTGATCAAGTGTGTACACCGTCAAGTGTCCCTACTAGTGTGTGTGTATGTGTGTGTGTGTTTGTGTTTATGATCCAGGTTTTCTGATGTCATCTTTATGTGAACTGTTCTGCTGTAGTAAATACAAATGAGTTAAACTCAGAGTCTTTCTCTCTCTGTCTTACACACACACACACACACACACGCACACACACACATACAAACACATACGTGCAGGATTCACCACATCCTTAAAGCATGAGAGAGAAATGTATTTCATAACACTGCTTCTGTTTGATTGTGAGAGCACAAACCGCAAGTGTTTCTCATGAGCCTGCATTCACACGTTCATGTTTTTCTGATGCTTTCATCTCTCTCTCTCTCTCTCTTTTTCTTTCTCTGATGTTAATGAAATGATTGATTGAAGTGTGAGGGCTCTTTTGTGGCCCATGCAGTGCACACGCATTTAATTATCGCAAGCACTTCAGACAGAGATCGCATCCTGATTATTCATCTAATTACCAACATCAACACTCTGTCTGTCTGTCTGTCTGTCTGTCTGTCTGTCTGTCTTGTGGCCTGTCTGTCTGTACTGTATATCTATTTTCACTTAATATGTTTGCATGATGTGTTTTGAAAGCTTTGACTAAAACTAGACTTTTAAAATTAATGTAAACATGTTTGTCTGACTGAACTCGGTTGGAAGTTGATCTGCTCTTGCACGTTAAACTGAATCAGACGCAGGACTCGGGCGAGGCGCTCTGTGCATGCTCTACAGAACGAGCGGACTTGGACCAAAAAGTGGTCCACAGCAGCCCAACACATCCCACATCATAATACATTGGCTCATTAATATCACTGAACACATATTGGATCATATTTGTAAAACAAAGAAACAAAGGAAAGAACATTAAGGCCTTGTTCATACGGGCGTTAAATTTTTGGATAAACGAACGTGCTCTGAACGTCCTAGACGTTTATGTTGGGTTTTGTAGCGGCTCGATTGACTTTTACACCGGTGTTCGTTTGTCTCTGTCTAACGCCAGCCTGCAGCCCAAATTGTAGTTTGTGTGTTAACCTGTGGGGGCAGTGTGTCGGGAACTGGATATGAAAGCCCTTGTCGTTTTATTTGAGGTGCCTCCTTTTCATATGTATATACATTTTGCTATATTAGACATTAATCTTCTTGTTTAAAAAATTCTTGTGATACTATAATAATATATCCGGTCCTCCGAAACGTAACATGAATATGAAGAAAACGCACTAGAAGCGTTTTCCTTGCGTTCGTTGGGTTTTGAATGGCAAGAAAAAGCTTCATTCAATGTTTTTTTGACGCCGTATAAACGCGCAGACGGACAAACGCACGTCACCAAAGCCTGTGTAAACACTCTCATTGACTCCTATGTGTAGAAAACCCTCGGCGCTTGGTCCGCGCTCACCGGACGCTACTAACGGCAGAAAAACGCTCGATTTTATCACCCGTGTGAACAAGGCTTAAGACAAACAACATATAAAACAACAAAGACAGTATTTTAGCTGGTCAAGGCGTATCATCTTGACACAGTGTAAGATAAACCACTCAGCAAGATCAGCCTCACAATAGCTATAGGTTCAGATAAAATCATCCCCAAGAGTCCTGAAATCATGTGCTCCCAAACTCTATGGTGTCCTCCACCAAATCTTTAGTTTAAGTCTGTCTCTACAGAAAGTCCCTGCATTGTGGAAAACGTCATGCATCGTACCAGTCCCCAAAATACCTCGTCCCTGTGCCCAGAAGGACTTAATGCCTGTTGCTCTGACATCGCATATCATGAAGGTGTTCGAAAGACTGATTCTGAATACATTTCGTCCCCTGGCGAAGTCCTCTCTGGACCCTCTTTAGTTTGCCTACCAGCCTTTAGTGGAAGTAGAGGACGCCATAATACACCTGCTCCATCAAACCAAAGACAATTTGTGCAATACCTACCAATGCTCTTAGGCCATAACGCTTTTCACGTTTATTTACACATAAAATTTACCTGTGCAATATTTACTTTACAATACTCTTGGGCACACCACTCTACTTATTCTTATTATTTTAATTTATTTATTACTCTTTTCATTTCCCCCTTTAAATGACTGTAAGCAACTGTAACCAAATATAAGCAATTTCCCTCTGGGAATTAAGTTCTTTAAAATTCTTAGAACTTCATAAAGTTCTTGGAATCTTGAATCTTGAATCAGTGCGAGCTGCACCATTCAGCCGTACACCCGCTGAATCAAGATTGAAACTATAAAACTTCATATGAACTGTTACTATTAGGCTGTCACGTGACAGTAAACTTGCTCGATTATGTCCACAGGCCTCAGGGCATCTTCTGGGAGAGGGTCAGCAGAGTTTAAGGAGGAGGAGGAGGAAGAGATTTGTGGGTGTGTGTATGAGGATGAGAGTGTTCTGTACATTTGAAAGAGCTTGTGCATGAGAGACATGAGAGCATGACAGAGTTTGTGTGTGTGAGAGATGAAAGGATTCCTGTAAAGAAGAAGAAACAGATTATTTATCATTTCTTATAAATTATTTGTTAGTGTAAACGCCAGAAAACATAGTAAGGTTAAGCAGAGCTACTCATTTTTAGAAGAAAACATTGTAATTCATTAAGGTTTGTTATTTTAATTTTAATATTGTATAATTGTTATAATATTGTCGAATATTAATATTGACTTCCACAATAATAAAAATGAGTAACTAGTTCACTATCGCAACCACATGCTGCTGCTGATTTTATCCCAGTTCACCTGTTCAGTTTGATTGTCGTCTTTTTCACTCGGGTAGAGAAGCTGAGCGGTGTTGGCCATCATCATCATCATCATCAGGCACTGGTTCATCATCACCATCATCATCATCATCATCATCATCAGGCACTGGTTCATCATCACCATCACCATCATCATCATCATCATCATGCCCTGGTTCATCATCACTGACCCTGAGGCTGCTGGATCCAACCTCGCTGTCCCTGACCGTAATGTTAGAGTCGTCTGAGCCTGTGGAACTGTAACTTCTCCTCAATCCAAAGGCAGAATCTGTTCATCTGAAGCATTTCACAGCGTCTGCCTCTAAAGCTTTTTTTTCTTTTCACGCAACTCTTCAGCTTCAGGCCCTCTTAAAATCTCTGGCTGTCTTTAGATCTTGCCTCCTGCAGAATGAAGCCCAGGTTCAGTCCCTTAGTGAGACACAGTGATCTCACACACATTTAAATGTCTGTCCTGATGTAGTGTGTGTAAATCAGTGTGATGTTTAGTTTGTTTTAATCACGGAGTCGTAGGAGAATCAGCTGCAGCCGGCACATCACACACACACACACACACACACACACACACCTCAGCAGAACCTCTATCTGTCTCTCTCTCTATCTGTCTCTCTGTCTTTCTATCCGTCTCTGTCTCTCTCTATCTGTCTCTCTCGCTCTCTCTCTGTCTTTCTATCTCTCTCTCTCTCTATATATATATATATATATATGTCTCTCTATCTGTCTCCGTCTCTTTATCCATCTCTCTCTATATATATCTGTCTCTCTGTCTTTCTATCTGTCTCTCTCTATCTGTCTCTTTGTATCTGTCTCGCTCTCTATCTCTCTCTGTCTCTCTCTCAGTCTCAGGTGCTTCTTCACTTCAGTAAACCTGCGTTCCTTCCCCTCGTCTAAAAAATCAGCAAATGTCTTTTAAGTACATTTTTTTACTTATTTTCTGTACTTTAACTATGTGTGGTGTGTATATCTGTTTATCATTCTGTGTGTGTGTGTGTGTGTGTGTGTGTGTGTGTGATTCTAACAGAGATATACTAAATGCAGGAACAGTAGGTGAACTATATTTAAAACAAGCAGCTGGGTTTTAATGCCAGAATTAATGAATGAGCAAGTGTGTGTGTGTGTGTGCGTGCGTGTGTGTGTGTGAGAGAGAGAGAGAGAGCGAGTGAGAGGGAGAATGAGAGAGAGCTGGAGTGTCTCTTGTCCACAGGGTCTGTGCATCTTAATCAGCCATGACACAAAGAGCCGAGGTGATGATGTCATTTGTTTATTTTATTCGTTTATTTTAATTACAGATCCTAATCTCTGACACTTTCTCTCTACATTACTGTGTCTGTATGGAGACTTAGCGCTCCGTCCGTGTGTCACACTCAGACTGGAGTTTTATTCCAGGAACCGTGTTGTACATTAAACACTGCTGTAGTCTAAAGGTGTAGAGGAAAGTGTCTCCTACAGACCTGAGATGGTCCACGTTCACCAACACACAGCTAAAACAGCGACATGACATCATGAAGATAAACAACACGCTACGTCTCACGCTAATGAACACGTGTGATTTGACTGAAGAATTCTTGATTGAAAAAAGAGTTACAAAGTCTTGTTGATCGAAGAAGACTCGAGAAGACAAACACTTTTTCATTTGTGACAAAGACGCCTTTGTAAAAAAGTCTTTGTAAGTTTTCTTACGTCTTTGTCTTCAATCAACAAGTCTTCTTCATTTCATGACTTCATGATCTACAGGTCTACGATCTATTTAACTCAGATAACTTCTAAACATTAGGCACGTGATGATTAAAGACAGAGCGGAGACAATATGACACGTCCTGACAGGTGAGTGTGTGTTTCATATAAAAGAGAGCTGATCGGAGTGTGTCGCAGTGTGTGTGAGTGTGTGTGAGTGTGTTAGTTGGGGTCGATGAGCAGATGGTTGCTGGTGTTGTTGTTGTCGTCGTCGTTGTTGTCACTGTTGCAGACTCCAGGGAGGAGATTAAACTGCTCCGTGTCTCCATCATCCGCTCTCTTCTCCTTATTCTCCTGATTTCTCTCTTTATCCTCTTTATTCCCTTTTTTCTCCTTACTGACCTTCACCGCCTGCTTCCCCTCCAACCAGTATGTCACCATGTCCCCTTTTCCCTTAAAGAAAGAGAAATACAAAGACAGAGAAGGAGACGTAAACAGAGATGGACAGAGAGAGGGAGAGACAGAAGAAATAGAGACAAAGTAAATGAAGTAAATGAAACGAAATGGAAAGAGACCGAGAAGTAGACAGGAAGGAGAGAGACGGTTAGAGAGTGTGTGAACAGACACTGGAGTGTTCCCGATCGTTACACACTCGACGCTGCGTGAGGAACAGATTCAGCCTCCATCAGAAGCTCATTAATATGATTCGGAGACGATGACTGCGGGATTATCAGGGACCTGGACCGCGCGGAGCGTCTCCCGCGCTCATTAGAGCTCTGCTCTGGTCATTAATTAATCACCTGTCGCTCGTTACACATCATCACACACACTGATTAATCCGCTGTGTGAGGGATTAAAAGTGCACGGCTTGTCCTGGTCCTGTTTTCCTCCTAATCTGTTTATTATCTCGTAAAGTCGGAGCTGATTAAATGAGACGAGTCGACGCGCACTGCTCACGCGTACGGGTTTAGTTTGAAACATACAAGGTTCATATTGTGCACAATTAAACAAACAA
>NC_071121.1:28432500-28465000 GCF_024256425.1 Clarias gariepinus | reverse complement strand
CACCAGAATTAACCAGGTGCTAGTTCATGTCTGGTGCTAATTCTGTTTCAGATCTGGTTCAATAGCAAACCTTTTTTTTTTTTTTTTAGCAGATAGCATTGCTAGGAAAGTAGAGATGTACAAGGACATATAAAGTGATGCAATGATGTGACTCTCTAGCTCATGGAAAAACAACGCCAGTTCTTAGCAGGTTCACTGTTGAACTGTTGAACCGGCTCTAAACTGGCGCTAGCACCAGACATGAAACTACCACCTGGTTCACTTTGGTGGAAAAGGGGTAGAAAATGTCTGAGGAACCTTGGTCATACTGTGGTATATATTATAGCCATATTAAACCTCATACCATACTTTTTCATACTATAATAAAACATTTTATGGGATATAAAGCCACATGACTAGTTAATGTTTGCCTGCAATGACCTATGACCTATGACACTCTAGAAGTGACTGCCGCAGTAAAAGGTGCAATGTTGAGATTTCAAACATCTGGCAACCATATGGCAACACATTCCCATACTGTATATACTATTAGCAATTTGAAAACATCAATCAGCCAAACACTCAAACACAAGGAGAACATGCAAACTCCACACAGACCAAAGGTAAGATTCAAATCCCTAACCCTGGCGGTGTGAGGTAACAGTGCTAACTGCTAATCCACCGCGCCACGAGGATTTGTTATAGTTTATATAAAATGAGTTTCCTTAGCAGCTCCAGCTCACGCTAACTCTACCACACTGTCCTGTGTGACTTACAAATTACCGCAAATTACTGTAAAACCTGACATGTTGATTAGCATGATTTCCCACAATACAACAGTGTTTAAATTTTGAGGTGCACGATAGCTTAGTGTACAAATGTGTGACTGTGTGTGACTATCAGAAATCAAACTGTTTTATAGTGAACACTACAATTAAACGAGTGTAACATGTAACTCTCCTGGGAATTACAATGTACAATAAAATTTGATCTTTTTCAACTTTTGTGTAGATGTGAACGTTAAGCACACACACACACACACACACACACCTGTGATCTTACACACCCAGCGGTCATCGATAACGCAGTTGGATGATTTGAGGCGGCCGTGACAGATCTTGTACTGGTGCAGGTACGACATGGCACGTGCGATATCCGCCGCGAAAGAGAACCTGGAAACGTGAGACGTGTCACCGGGTCAGTCAGTTATAGATATACTAAACGTTTGTAAACGGAAGACGCGTCACACAATCACACAACTTTTTATTTTCTGCAATAAACGACATTTTTGTTATTTTTAAACACATTTAAAGATGTATTTCCCTAATGGATTCCCTGTTTGTTTTAGCCTACTGTAGCTAACCAGCTAATCCTGGTCAACACACACACACACACACACACACACACACACACACACACACACACACACACTACTTTACAATCATTTCCATTTGAACATGTAACTCTATAATCTGGTTAGCAGAGTAAAAACGCTTAAATGTACAAAGACCTGACGAGTGTGTACCTGAAACCCCAGTTCAGCGGGATCTCTTCGTTTAGCAGCACGTCGTTCAGGCTGCCTTTGGGACAATACTCGGTTACTATGGCAACGTTGGGCACCTCGACGCAACCTCCGAAAAACTTGCACAGGTTTGGATGGTCGAGCTCTCTAAGCGAATTTAATAATAGTTATTATTATTATTATTATTATTAATTATTTAATATATAATATGTTACGTGCCAGTTAAAAATATATATATACAGTGGAACCTCGGATTATGAGTAACGCGGTTTACGAGTGTTCCGCAAGACGAGCAACAATTAAAAAAAAAAAATTACTTGAAAAACGAGCATTGTCTTAGTTTACGAGCACCGAATATCATGTTTCACGCATGCGCTTCTTGTTTTAACACCAAGCGTCACGTAATCTTAAGTGAGCCAACGGTTTTTCTCTCTCTTGCAGTGGAATTGTAGGTAATCGTCTCTCCT
Organism: Clarias gariepinus; assembly: GCF_024256425.1. Taxonomy (NCBI): domain Eukaryota; kingdom Metazoa; phylum Chordata; class Actinopteri; order Siluriformes; family Clariidae; genus Clarias; species Clarias gariepinus. Next base: position 28,463,032 of record NC_071121.1, on the reverse strand, counting down.
GCTGGGTGAATACACACACGCGCGCGCTGTGTGTGTGTGTGCGTGTAATGTGCGTGTGCGTTTTTGAATGTGTGTGTGTGTGTGTGTGTGTGTCTGTGTAAGGCAGAGAGTTTGTGTGTTTTTTTGGCAACCTGAGAGAAGGGGGCTGTAAACTCGAGCGAGCCCACCTCTTCTCAGGGGGCCAAACAAACACACAAACTCCTCTCTGTCGCGATTGTTTTCAAAGGTGAGGAGCTGTTTAATTTGTTTGTTGTTGTTGTTGTTTACTTTACAGCAGTGATCCCGTTAGTATGCGCTCATGTGAGTGTGACTAGGAATGTTCCTTGCTAATTTTTAAACGGTTTTAAAAACGGTCTATCCGTTAATGTGTGTGTGTGTGTGTGTGCACGCACATTTTACACACACCCACCCTGCGTGCACAAACAAAAACAGTTATCTGTCGGGATTTATTTTTACATTTTTTTAAGGTAAAGTACAGGTTAATTTGTTTTATTATTACTTTATATTTTGTATTAATTATATTTATGTATTTATTTTTTTGGGCTGTAGAACGAATAATTTAAGTTTCCATTATTTTCTATGGGAAAATAAAATGTGGTTTACGAGTGTTTTGGAATACGATCCCGCTTCCGGAACGAATTAAGCTCGTAATCCGAGGTTCCACTGTATACAGAACTATGAAAAACATGTTTAAGTATAAATAATCACATTTATTTGGACTGTGTGTGTGTGTGTGTGTGTGTCACCTGACTTGCTTGACTTCCTGCCTGATGACTTTTGACAGAGAAAACGTCTTCGTATTAATCTGCTTAATGGCGACGGTTCGTCCATCACTGAAAAATCAAGCAAATAGTAGTGTGTGAGTGTGTGAGCTTGTCTGTGTGAGTTTGTATGTGTGTGTGTGTGTGTGTGTGTGTGTATATGGGTGCAGGTGTGTATGAGTGCTCACTAGATGCCGGTGTTTGTAAAGAGCTGTTTGCGTGAGGCTGGCATGCCGGTGCAGGAGCCGAGGCCCGTCATACAGCTGGCATTGGAGTCGATGTTCATCGCTGGAACGCTGATTATACTACCCATCACCACCTGAGCAACGGGGTCTACACACACACACACACACACACACACTAAAAACCCTGACAAAGCTCCTACTTTACTCTGCCAAGACACCTATACACATATAAGGCCAAAGCAATAATACAGAACTTAAACTCTCCCACACACACACACACACACACACACACACACACACACACTTACCCTGTTTTATTTCATTGAAGTCTATGATCCAGCTCTCATCCCACAACAACTTCTGTTTTTGATACCTGAACCACTACAACAGAACAAAAGCATCACACAGTGTGTGTACATATGTGTGTGTGTGTGAGAAAGAGAGAGAAAGAGAGGGAGAGTGTGTGTGTGAGAGAGAAAGTGTGTGTGTTCTCACCATGGCAGTGGAGAAGAAGCTGATGATGACAATGGTCACAATTATCCCAATAGCTGCACGTACTGAAGCACTGAGAGGACAATCACCGCAGTCGGCTGGGCAGGTGGAACAGCTCTCCTCTTCCAGACACACACCGTCCCCACACACTACACACACACACACACACACACACAGAGTCACCTGGACACGCTCTCTTCCTCACACACACCATCACTGCAAATCTACTAAATCTCCAATACTAAAACTTAAAACTGGCACACACTTTTTCTTTTTACACACACACACACACACACACACACGCACACACACACACACACTAGGTGAACATGTGAACAGAGTGACAGTACTGATGGAGGGCAGGACGTTGCTCTTGGCCTCCAGAGCCACTTGCATGTTCCCGACTCGGATGTGTGCGATCAGAGACGTCAGACCCTCATGGATCAGAACCACCTACACGCAGGGGACATGGGGGGGGGGATCACACAACCATTAATTAATACTTTAATTAGAGCTCTGTGTGTGTCATGAGGAGATTGTAAAGATGTTATTGAAATCACGAGTATCACATGATCTCTCAGTACACCATATAGTATGTCAACAACAACCACCCACAGATCCACCACCCACAGATCCACCCAACACTTGGTCTCAGACCCCCACACTGACCCCACCCCACTCACTTTGACTTCTCTGAGGAATTCCGCCCACTGGCCTAAAGCTCATATATCAAAAAGAATCAAGATTCTCTGGAAAGCAACATCTAAAAATCTTTAGTTGAAGGTTAAGCGACTCGCTCTAGGACCCAGCAGTGTCAGCATGGTGGTACCAGGTTACACAACCTTTCACTCAGGTGTCCAGAACTTTATACACTTATCCACCACTGCCAGAACACCGGCCCACGCACCCCTTTGTGGAGGACAGTAGCTGTTAACGCACATGTACATTAAGCCTCGTGGAACACACAAAGTCTTGATCAAAATATCCAGCCAGGGATGCCAAAAGTGAGGTTGGTCTTGGCAACTTGGCAGATCCTCAAGAAGAAGGTTGGCCTAGTACAAGTGCTTGCTTGATTGCAGGATTAAAGCTCATGACAAATCCAGAAATGCCACCTGGTTTGGTTTGCAGTACCTAGGCTACCTGTGACCACGGACCCTTACTATCCGGGGCAAGGTGTCTCGAAGCCCACTGCAGTCGTTCCCGTAAACATTCAGCGACTAAAACGCCTCATCCTTGAAAATCAATGGATAACTTGTCACCAACTTGCGGAACAGACGCATCTGTGTGTGTGAACTGTACACACACTTACTCACCAACACAACTTGCACATTTCAGGAACTCGGCTGGGAGTTATCGCTGGGAGGTGTCGCCACATCCCCTGTACAGTCCTGAACTCGCTCCAAGACATTTACACATGTTTGGGCCTCCAAAGGAGTTCCTGGGAGTCCGGTGTTTCAGATGTGAATCAGGCAGTCCGATCACGGCTCCGGCATTTGGAGAAAACTTTCTACCTTGATGGTGTCCAAGCACTAGTGACACACTGGGATGAGTGCATTCATTCTTGTAGAATTATGTATCAGCCAAATACAATGATTATATTATGATTCGTCACTATGCCATGCCCAAGCCTTGTATGCCACTGATACCAGGTACCAAAGAGAAATTAAAAGGTCTTTAAAATATTCGGTTTATTTATTTTACTTAATTCTGTAATAGTAAATATTTCCCAAGCAACAGTGTACTTTTGTAGTGTATTTTTATTAATATATCTTGTCATAATTATGCCATTTCATTTCAACCGTTCTGCTACTTATTAAAGCATGTTATTAAAGCAGATTAAACCTGTTTTTAATTTCTATTATTAAAAATTTTAATAAAACAGAGACATCTGATCTTTAATTTTTTTTTATACTAGTATCAAAATGTCCTAGAGCAACTCCTGATTTCTCGAGTCAACAAGAAAACTTTTTTTAAACTATCAGTCTCAGTATCGGGATACTAAACTTAAAGAAAAAAATCAGTAACACCACTAAAGAAAATCAGTGGTATTGCCCCTCCCTACAGTTACACAAGTCATTTATTAATTTATTTAAAGCACAAGATTAATTGTTTTAGTAAAATAGTCATATTATTAATATGAAAAAGCTACACAAATCCAAAATATGTTTTATCTGTCTATGTCTGTTCTCATACAGTGAGACCTCGGATTGCGAGTAATGCGGTTTGTAAATGTTCCACAAGACGAGCAAAAAATTTTAGTAACTTTTGACTTGGAAAATGAGCACGTCGGTTTTTCTCTCTCTTGTGCTGCGGAATTGTGGGTAATCGTCTCCCCTGCTGGGTGTTCTCTGGATGCGCGTCTCTTACTGGTATAATCAACATCCGTGCACGCGTGTACTGTTACACTATAATATGCGTGTACTGTTTCACTATAACACCACGTGTGTGTGTGTGCTTAAAACATATTTTATTTTGTGTCTGTATGCGTGTGTAAAGCAAAAGCAAGTCTCATTAGAGAGGTTAAAGATCCATTTTCTCTCTCTGTATCAGCCTGCTCTTTGTGTCTGTGCATGCGCGTCTCATTGGAAACCGTAACCCCCCCCATCCCCCCCCCCCCCACACACACATGCACCCCTCCTACTTTCGCCTTCACAGACACACACACACTCCTTCTCTCAGCTCTACACAGAAACACTGCTCTGTCGCAATTCTTTTTAAAGGTAAAGTGCAGGTTAATTAGTTTTATTTTTACTTTCTTGTTAAATAAAGAGATTTCTTGTTTATTTTTCCCCAAAAAAAATACATAAAGTGTTTCCGTTGTGTGCACCATGTGTGTGAAGGAGTGGCGAAAGGGTAACTGTGCAAGACGAGAAGGGGGGGGGGAGGGGGAGAGGCTCCTTATTTTAGCTTCACACACACAAACATACACAGTCAGATTCATTTTTACTTGTTTTAAAGGTAAAGTGCAGGTTAATTTGTTTTATTTGTACTTAATATTTTGTGTTAATAATTTTTATGTATTTATTTTTTGGGCTGTGGAACAAATAATTTAAGTTTCCATTATTTCTTGTGGAAAAAATTTTTATTTGGTTTACGAGTGAGCCACTTCTGGAACGAATTATGCTCATAATCCAAGGTTCCACTGTATTCAGGTTTTCTAATTTGTGTGTGTGTTTGTGTGTGTGTTTGTTTGTGTAAAAGAGAGACCTTGGCAGACCAGTTGGTTTGGGTCATTTTGCCGGATACAGAGATGGTGTGTGTGAAGATTTTGCCATCATCAGGAATCCATGGACCACAGATCCTCTCATCCGCTGCTTGCTTTAGAGTGAGAGAGAAAGTCATTTAATTGTGTGTGTGTGTGTGTGTATGTCTGTATGTGTGTGTGTGTGTGTGTAATTGTAATTTTGTGTGTGTGTGTGTGTTTGTGTGTGATTGTAATTGCGTGTGTGTGATTGTGTGTTATTGTGATTGTGTGTGTGTTTGATTTCTGTGTGTGTAATTGTAATTGTGTGTGTGTGTAATTGTGATTGTGTGTGTGTGTGTGTTATTGTGATTGTGTGTGTGTTTGATTTCTGTGTGTGTGTGTAATTGTAATTGTGTGTGTAATTGTGATTGTGTGTGTGATTGTGTGTGTGTAATTGTGATTGTGTGCGTGTAATTGTGATTCTGTGTAATTGTAATTGTGTGTGTTTGTGTGTGTGTAATTGTGATTGTGTGTGTAATTGTGATTGTGTGTAATTGTGATTGTGTGTGTGTAATTGTGATTGTGTGTGTGTGATTTTTGTGTGTGTATGTGTGTGTGTAATTGTGATTGTGTGTGTGTAATTGTGTGTGTGTAATTGTGATTGTGTGTGTGTGATTTTTGTGTGTGTATGTGTGTGTGTGTAATTGTGATTGTGTGTGTGTTTGTTTGTTATTGTGATTGTGTGTGTGTTTGTGTGTGTGTGTATAATTGTGATTGTGTGTGTGTCTGTAATTGTGATTGTGTGTGTGTAATTGTGATTGTGTGTGTGTGTTTGTGTGTGTAAAATTGTGATTGTGTGTGTGTAATTGTGATTGTGTGTCTATAATTGTGATTGTGTGTGTGTAATTGTGATTGTGTGTGCGTGTAATTGTAATTATGTGTATGTGTCGATAATTGTGAATGTGTGTGTGTAATTGTGATTGTGGTTGTGTAATAGTGATTGTGTGTGTGTGTCTGTAATTGTGATTGTGTGTGTGTCTGTAATTGTGATTGTGTGTGTAATTGTGATTTTGTGTGTGTGTAATTGTGATTGTGTGTGTGTGTTTGTGTGTTATTGTGTGTGTAATTGTGATTGTGTGTGTATGTGTGTGTGTGTAATTGTGATTGTGTGTGTAATTGTGATTGTGTGTAATTGTAATTGTGTGTAATTGTGATTGTGTGTGTGTAATTGTGATTGTGTGTGTCTGTAATTGTAATTGTGTGTGTGTAATTGTGAGTGTGTGTGTGTGTGTTATTGTGATTGTGTGTCTGTGTGTTTGTTATTGTTATTTAGTTTGTGTGTGTGTAATTGTGATTGTGTGTGTGTAATTGTGATTGTGTGGGTGTAATTGTGATTGTGTGTGTCTGTAATTGTTATTGTGATTGTGTGTGTGTAATTGTGATTGTGTGTGTGTAATTGTTATTGTGTGTGTGTAATTGTTATTGTGTATGTGTAATTGTTATTGTGTATGTGTCTGTAATTGTGATTGTGTGTGTGTGATTGTGATTGTGTGTGTGTCTGTAATTGTGATTGTGTGTGTGTAATTGTGATTGTGTGTGTGTAAAATTGTGATTGTGTGTGTGTAATTGTGATTGTGTGTGTCTGTAATTGTGATTGTGTGTGTGTAATTGTGATTGTGTGTATATGTGTGTGTAATTGTGATTGTGTGTGCGTGTAATTGTAATTATGTGTATGTGTCTGTAATTGTGATTGTGTGTGTGTAATTGTGATTGTGTGCATGTGTGTAATTGTGATTGTGTGTGTAATTGTGATTGTGGTTGTGTAATAGTGATTGTGTGTGTGTCTGTAATTGTGATTGTGGTTGTGTAATAGTGATTGTGTGTGTGTCTGTAATTGTGATTGTGGTTGTGTAATAGTGATTGTGTGTGTGTCTGTAATTGTGATTGTGTGTGTAATTGTGATTGTGTGTGTCTGTAATTATGATTGTGTGTATATGTGTGTAATTGTGATTGTGTGTGTGTCTGTAATTGTGATTGTGTGTGTAATTGTGATTTTGTGTGTGTGTAATTGTGATTGTGTGTGTGTGTGTTTGTGTGTTATTGTGTGTGTGTAATTGTGATTGTGTGTGTATGTGTGTGTGTGTGTAATTGTGATTGTGTGTGTAATTGTGATTGTGTGTAATTGTAATTGTGTGTAATTGTGATTGTGTGTGTGTAATTGTGATTGTGTGTGTCTGTAATTGTAATTGTGTGTGTGTAATTGTGATTGTGTGTGTGTGTGTTTGTTACTGTGATTGTGTGTCTGTGTGTTTGTTATTGTTATTTAGTTTGTTTGTGTGTGTGTAATTGTGATTGTGTGTGGGTGTAATTGTAATTGTGTGTGTGTAATTGTGATTGTGTGTGTGAAATTGTGATTGTGTGTGTCTGTAATTGTTATTGTGATTGTGTGTGTGTAATTGTGATTGTGTGTGTGTAATTGTTATTGTGTGTGTGTAATTGTTATTGTGTATGTGTAATTGTTATTGTGTATGTGTCTGTAATTGTGATTGTGTGTGTCTGTAATTGTTATTGTGATTGTGTGTGTCTGTAATTGTGATTGTGTGTGTGTAAAATTGTAATTGTGTGTGTGTAATTGTGATTGTGTGTGTCTGTAATTGTGATTGTGTGTGTAATTGTGATTGTGTATATGTGTGTGTAATTGTGATTGTGTGTGCGTGTAATTGTAATTATGTGTATGTGTCTGTAATTGTGATTGTGTGTGTGTAATTGTGATTGTGTGCATGTGTGTAATTGTGATTATGTGTGTAATTGTGATTGTGGTTGTGTAATAGTGATTATGTGTGTGTCTGTAATTGTGATTGTGTAATAGTGATTGTGTGTGTGTCTGTAATTGTGATTGTGTGTGTAATTGTGATTGTGTGTGTGTCTGTAATTGTAATTGTGTAATTGTGATTGTGTGTGTCTGTAATTGTGATTGTGTGTGTGTCTGTAATTGTGAGTGTGTGTGTGTGTCTGTAATTCTGAGTGTGTGGGTGTAATTATGATTGTGTGTATATGTGTGTAATTGTGATTGTGTGTGTGTAGTTGTGATTGTGTGTGTGTAATTGTTATTGTGTATGTGTCTGTAATTGTGATTGTGTGTGTGATTGTAATTGTGTGTGTCTGTAATTGTGATTGTGTGTGTCTGTAATTGTGATTGTGTGTGTGTTTGTGTGTGTGTGATTGTGTGTATGTGTGTGTAATTGTGATTGTGTGTATGTAATTGTGATTGTGTGTGTGTAATTGTTATTGTGTATGTGTCTGTAATTGTGATTGTGTGTGTGATTGTAATTGTGTGTGATTGTGTGTATGTGTGTGTAATTGTGATTGTGTGTATGTAATTGTGATTGTGTGTGTGTAATTGTGATTGTGTGTGTGTCTGTAATTGTGACTGTGTGTGTGTTTGTGTGTGTAAAATTGTGATTGTGTGTGTGTCATTGTGATTGTGTGTGTCTGTAATTGTGATTGTGTGTGTCTGTAATTGTGATTGTGTGTGTGTAATTGTGATTGTGTGTGTGATTGTAATTGTGTGTGTCTGTAATTGTGATTGTGTGTGTGTGTCTGTAATTGTGATTGTGTGTGTGTTTGTGTGTGTAATTGTGATTGTGTGTGCGTGTAATTGTGATTGTGTGCATGTGTGTAATTGTGATTGTGTGTGTAATTGTGATTGTGTAATTGTGTGTGTGTAATTGTGATTGTGGTTGTGTAATAGTGATTGTGTGTGTGTAATTGTAATTGTGTGTGTGTAATTGTGATTGTGTGTGTGTCGGTAATTGTGATTGTGTGTGTGTATTTGTGATTGTGTGTGTCGGTAATTGTGATTGTGTGTGTCTGTAATTGTGATTGTGTGTATGTATGTGTGTAATTGTAATTGTGTGTGTGTGTAATTGTGTGTGTGTGTGTAATTGTGATTGTGTGTGTGTAATTGTGATTGTGTGTGTGTAATTGTGATTGTGTGTATGTGTGTAATTGTGATTGTGTGTAATTGTGTGTGTGTAATTGTGATTGTTTGTGTGTGTGTAATTGTGATTGTGTGTAATTGTGTGTGTGTGTGTGTGTAATTGTGATTGTGTGTATGTGTGTATATTTGTGATTGTGTTTGTGTCTGTGTGTGTGTGTGTGTGTGTGTGTTTGTAATTGTGATTGTGTGTATGTATGTGTGTAATTGTGATTGTGTTTGTGTATGTGTGTGTCTAATTGTGATTCTGTGTTTGTGTGTGTAATTGTGATTGTGTATGTGTGTGTGTGTGTGTGTGTATATAATTGTGATTGTGATTGTGTGTGTGTGTGTGTGTGTGTGTACCATGTAACCCATTGGGCAGGAGTGGATGTTAGCGTGGTGAATGCAGCAGTTCTCTGCGTTCGCATCTTTCCAGTTACTGGGACACTCCTGATGTTCACAGAATCGACGAGCTTCAGCAGCATCTGTGATTGACCTACAACACACACACACACACACACACACACATACAAACACATACACACACACACACAAGGGATGTAAGTGATAAAGACTTAAGTGATAAGCATTAACTACAGAGAAGAGATAAAATGGCAGATACAAAGATTTTAGACAAAACAGACAAATATAAAGAGAGAGGCAGACAGATGAATGTGTGTGTGTGTGTGTGTGTGTGTGTGTGTGTTTGTACCTGTGTATGAATAGGTTATGGTCCACGGCCCACTGATAAAACTCCTCATTAACTGTTATTGAGTAAATGACGTTAAACTCCTCACCGCTCAGAATCTTTTCTGGGGGACGTAACACCCAGGCCATCTCTAATCCTACACACACACACACACACACACACACACCATGTGATTTGATTATTTCTGTTGTTACCAAACACATAAATATTTATTAAAAACAATAATACAGTAATAACTGAAGTATGTCGTATGTTTTCTCCTGTTCCTCTGTGAGATATGAATCTATATTACTTTAATATTATATTAAAAGTATTGGCACCTCCACAGTCGATCATGTTCAGCTCGTCTGGTTTCTCCAGCGGCCAGCAGTCGTACTCGCTGTTGTCCAGATCGTGCCATGCAACGACTGCCACAACCAGGAGGACCTGAGGACACGGGAGAGAGAGAGAGAGACAGAAATGTCAGGATGGAGGAAGGAAAAAAGTGTTTTCTTACAAACTAAAATAATAATAATAATAATAATAATAGTCTTTACCAGGTAAGTGCCTCCACAACACCTGGATGGGTTCATGTGGATGTGATGAAGTGATTCAGCTCTGTTCAGGACGAATGCGTGCTCTTTTAATGTGCAGAAGAACCAGAGACGCACTGATGAAGAGGAGAAAGGGGCGGAGCTTCTGGAGGACGACCCAGAGCTGGGATTTGATTGGTACTGTAGTGTTACTCCTCCCCACAATAGAGGATTTAGCATACTGCGTGTACAGGTCACAAAACAACATCACGTTATCGTCATCATCTCCGTTATAATGGTCATCATCACGACCACCGCAACCATCATCATCTTCATCATCTTCATCATCAATCTGTAGGGAAACAGGAACATCAACATCACTCCCTTGTGGTCACGTCCCAAACCACACACCTGATTTTCGCCACTAAACACTGAGACTGAAATTCCAGGTATCACACACAGATGTGTAGGTTCGCCCATGTGATTGCACACTGTACATCTTACAGACGGTCAGTATACACAGGGTAATGTGAGAACTAACCGGAAATTATTAGTGCAATGCTTAGAACAAAAACTACAAGAAATATATATATTTTTTAAAAACATAAATAAAGCATATAAATCACAAGTTCAAAATACTTACGTGCTGTAAATAAAGTGCACTTTCTGGCATGAAGCTGCTTTACACTCTTTGTCTGTAATTAAAATTTCGTAGTGTTAATCTTGTATAGGTTCTCACATTCTTATACTCAAATATTAAACACAGCCACACTGTAAATTCTGTCCATCAGCTCTACTGTAAATATCTTTATTTTGCAGGATGTTTACACTCTTGTACAGTTTAAAGACTTTTCAATCTTAAAGTCGTAATTGTAACTTCCTTCCTACTGTTCTATTTTTAAAGGAAGTTTGTAGTAACTGTAGAATAAAGAAGCAGAGATTATGAGTAGAAATGATTTCAGACAAGAACTGAGTCTCTGATTCCACAAAACCTTTTACTGAGGACCACGACTTTAACACAACTAAACCAATGTGCCATGTGGGGAGGTACAGGCTCCATACACACTCCGTACACACTTCAAAACAAATCAGATTGTATACCTGCTAAGATACACTCAGGTATTTTTACATTTTACTAAAATAAAAAAATAAAACAAAAAATATTTTTTCATTATTTTATTTTAAATAGTGAAGGTTCCGCACACACTTTCTTTGATAAACATTAAAACAAAATGTCATTTCCGTTATCAGATGAGAAGACCGAGGTCAGACACGGTAACATGCCGGCTGTGTGTACGTAGTGTGTACTAGCAACAGACATACTGGGTTTGGTTAGAAAAAAGAAAAGAAAAAGGTGTAGATTTGTAGATAAATACACATGACTGTAGTAACAACTGTACAGTATAGAAATAATGTAATGTAAAAATAAAATAGAAATGACCACATGAACATCTGTCTTACACACACACACACACACACACACACACACTATGGGCAATTTGATAACAGCAATTAGCCTAATCTGCATGTCTTTGGACTGTGTGCAAACTTCATGCACTGAAACCTTTATGAAGTTTGTCGCCCAGCAGGGTTAAGACGAATCGACCCCTCAGCCCTGGAGGTACAAGGCAACAGTGCTAACCGCTACGCCACAGTGTCGCCTATTTATCTATCATTTTATTTCTTTACAAAGTAAAATGGTTTGTTTATTATAAAATTTCGTTTGATATATAATAAACATGTCTATTTAATCCAAGTTTCAAAGTTATCATTAATTAAAAATTTTCATTCAGATAAATTATTTTTTAACCTGATTTTATTCTAACGTTCAATAGACATTTAAGGAGTTAATGTGCATCACCGCCATCTAGCGTTGGAAAACGGTGCTGCACTGACACCTAGCGGAGAAAGAAATAGAGCGGTGTAAACGCAGGTAGAATACTGGTAGAATACTGCCACCTGGCGGCGACGTAAATAATAACCCTAGCGGGTATGTCAGAGTGGACACAGAAATGTTGAAGCCAGAGTTCCAGCATCCAGAATGATTTTAACTGGTGTAACATGGTGTGTGTGTGTGTGTGTGTGTGTGTGAGGCTCTAGAGCCAAAAGCAGGCTCTGTAACTTAGGTTAACATTAACTCTGACGTCACACCATTGTGACGCGTCACTCCATCAGCAGGATGTTTTCATTTCTGATCAAAGCGGCAACATTGTAACGTCGTGCCGGTGACGTCACGTGGCTTTTCACTTTGTCAGGTGCTACAACGTCATACGTCACAGTTTATCTTCCGGGAGCGTCACACGTTACCGCCATCCCGTTACAGCCAGTGTGTGTGTGTGTGTGTGTGTTAGAAGGAGCTGAGTGTAGCGCTACTGTACAGAGCGATAATGATCTCCAGCTGAAGCGACGGATTACATCTGCACATTGAGGTGTGTGTGTGTGTGTGTGTGTGTGTTTTCTCTGCACAGCTACAAAATGTTACTAGTTTATTCATTTGTTTATTAATAACTTCCCGAATATCTGCAGAGTTTAATGTTAAAGGTTTCCATGAATACTCTCGTTATTATTTCATGACCCACTCCGGTTTATTAATCTACGTGTTGTTGCACTAGTTAGCTCTGTGGTCACTAGTTAAGCTGGTTATCGCTGGTAGAGTCGCTGCTTCCGAAAGTCTCTCAGAATCGCTTCCGTCACTACCGCCGTTTCATTTCCTTCTTTCCCCACCCACATTCCGGCATCTGCGTTGCGATTCGTCGGTTCTGTTTCCGTCCTGCGCTGTGATTGGTCGAGGCCGCGGTCTCGGGGGTCAGGCCACCGCTCGAGCCGAGCTCTCAGCCAATCACGGAGCAGGGGGGCTAGCACGCGCGGAGTACGGGTGTGAAATGAAAATGAAGTCAAAGTGATTTCTCAGAATTTCTGAGGCTTTAAAAGTATTTAAAGCATAAAACCGTGTTTAATTATCTGAGATTAAAATGTAATGTTTATTGAGATGTAAATAATAATAATAATAATAATGATAATAAAATATATATATAATAATAAATATGGCAGCTTGTTCAGGGAAATGAGATACTCAACCCAGTTCCCTATATGTGTGTGTGTGTGTGTGTGTGTGTGTTGGGTGATTGGGTTCTTCTTCTTCTTTGTTGTTTAACGCTGGTCTCAGTCCTGTCACTCATGATCTCATGAGACCCTCATTCTAAAGGACGCTTAACACTGCCTTGTATTTGACATCGACTCCACCCTCGTACCATGTGTAATAACTCTATAATAACAATAATAATAATGATTGTGTGTGATGAAGCAGTGTTAGAGTTACCGCTGCGAGCGCTGATTATTTTTATATTATGTTTAGTAAAAGAACAGCGCCTCTTGCTTTTACGGTAACAGCTAGCGCCTGCCAGACGCATGAGTTCCTGATGTCGCTGTCATTAAACCATCTGTACGCTCTCGTTCCCTCACAACTCTCCCTTTCTCGCTCTCTTGCTCTCTCTTCTTAGACATGGGGAAGTACTTCTTCAGTGAGACAGAGATCAGGGGCACATGGGAGCAGGTCCTCGCTGCGTTCTGGCAGAAATACCCGAATCCCTACAGGTACTGAACATCAGAAACATCAGGAACATCTCACAGCACCTGCTAACTCCATGCTCAACTGTTCATTCCTGTCTATCCCCCTCTCTTTCTCAGCACTCATGTTTTGACCGAGGATGTGATCTTCCGTGAGGTGACCCCAGACAATCGTCTCCTTTCCCGCCGTCTCTTCACTAAGACCAATCGGCTGCCCCGGTGGGCGGAGCGAATCTTCCCCAGCAACCTATCACGATCTGTTTACATTGTGGAGGACTCGGTCGTGGACCCCAGCACTAGACGCCTCACTACTCTCACCTGGAACTTAAACCATTCCAAACTAATGGTGACCATGGCAACTGACATTATCATTAGACATGCTTTATCAGACCTGAGTCATGTGTATGAGTGCTTGCACCCAATTTTACCTTTGTGCGTGTGTGTGTGTGCGTGTGTGTGTGTGTGTTGTATCAGTCAGTGGTAGAGCGATGTGTGTTCCATGGAGAGGAGGAGACATCCAATTGGACTAGTCTCACAAGAGCAGCCTGGATCTCATCAAGAGTGTTTGGTCTGTCTAGACCTATACAGGTAGAACACACACACAGTGTCAAATTCTCATTCAGCAAGAGTCATAGACATGTGATACTCACATGACAACACACCCATGTAACCCCCCCCACCCCCCCTCTTTCAGGAGTTTGGCTTGTCCAGGTTTAAGAGTAATCAGACGAAGGCTATGAAGGGTCTGGAGTACACGCTGGCAAAACTACAGAGTGAGTCTCTAACACGTTTCTCCTCCAGCTTTACCTCTAACTGTTAGAAAGCGCTCACACTGTAGACTCCTTCCACTCATGTAGAAAAGGTGGTATTGAGTCGTCTTTACACAGCCGGGACCATTTTATTAGGAACACCTACACGCCTATCATCTGACACCAGCACAAAGCGGACGCTGCTCTCATTAATTTATCAGCGCTGAGTGTTGCTTAACTCACACACACACACACAGACACATACACACACACACATTCCTAACTTGATTTCATTTGTTTCTTCGACCTCCTCAGAATCAGCAGCTCAGAATCACCAGGCTGACGCTTCTACAGATTCCCAGAAGAAGACGGAGAACCTGGCGGCTCCCAGCAGCGCGCGAAAGCCGCCGCAGTACGTGTGATAACACTCATCTCCAGCAGTCTCAGCGGGTTCAATGCCGTAGGGTAATAAAAGATTAACCCTTGACCGCATGTTCAAGTGAAGGTGACGAACCTGGAACACCGGGGATTAAGTCCTGTGAGCTCGGATACTGAGATTTAGATCAGATTGTTTAATGTCAGGACACGGTTCATGTTTAAGTTTATTATGTAGAAGTTTATTGTTAAAACAGTGAAGAAAGTTTACTCGTCATTTTATAGAGAAATGAGGCTGAAGGAAAGAGATAAAATCTTAGCGGTTCTGTCAGGTTGCGCTTCCTGCTGGAGGAAACCTCAGGGACGGACGTGTAGTGTGACCTCATCATGTGTATTTCCCACACGCTCAGGTTCCATATGGGTTTTTTTTGTTTGTTTTTGAGAATTATATGAATATGGTGCACAGTGAATATGACGCACTACGTGAGTGTGTCTTAAACCGATCATAGTTTCATGCATGATGCGTTTTAGCATTTCAATTCATTCCTTATTTGTTTGTTACAGTTTTAGACTTTGCTTTAAAATCAATAAGGTCACAACTATCATGTGCATCATCTGCGTTTAAAACATCAATGTGAATCTTAAATGTGTGTCTGTGTGTGTGTCTGTGTGTGTGTGTGTGTTGTACAGACTGTTTATAATGAGACTGTTTTTACATTGGAATCAAATTTGCTGCCTGTTTGTGATCAGTGACGTCACATCACAAATAAGATGCATTTTTTACAAGCTGTGATAGGTCAACACCTGGATCCACGTGTGTGTGTGTGTGTGGAGTAATGATAATCCCTTGTCAATAAACAATAACAAAACTCAGTTCTTGGTTTAACCACACAGTGGCGCTATTTCACCAGTTTTTCCCCCCTGAGTTTTTGGGATGACGTCATACAGGAGCCCTGAACCACTTGGTCAGTTTAATTTAACTCTAATTTATTTACAATTATATATATATAAAAAAGGTTAATGATTTTATTACTGTTGTAATTTAAATATATTATTTTGATATTTAAACTCACTGTATCCATTTCAATAAAGTGTGTTTGTACTTTTATAAACTTGTGATTTCTGTTGATTATTACAGGATTGTGTGTTTGTGGCTTTTTAATTTCAATAGGGATCAGTGTGTGTGTGTGTGTGTGTGTGAGAGAGAGAGAGAATCAGTGTGAGGATCAGTGTGTGTGTGTGTGTGTGTGTGTGAGAGAGAGAGAGAGAGAATTAGTGTGAGGATCAGTGTGTGTGTGTGTGTGTGAGAGAGAGAGAATCAGTGTGAGGATCAGTGTGTTAGAATTAGTGTGTGTGTGTGTGTGTGTTCACATGGTGGTTAGATTTAGTTGATCACCCTCTCTACCCTCGGCCCGTCTAACAGGAAATATCATTCTGTACTTCCTGTTGCCTTTGTTCCACCTGGCATCTGCAGGACCAGCTGACTGTGTGTGTGTGTGTGTGTTTGTGTGTGAGAGAGAGAGAGAGAGAGAGAACTTTATGATTATTTTGCCCGTCATTCTTCTCACACACCGATCACTGGTTCCCATGATGCATTTCTCTAACAGCACCACGTAGAGCACCGAGGGTTGTATTCCAGCAGTGTGTGTGTGTGTGTGTGTGTGTGTTTTTGTTGGATTCCTTTATCAGTTTTCTCCTGAGGCGCCCAAATTCTCGTAAATAGGGGTTTTCTGGCCCCAGTGCATCATGGGAGATCAGGAAGTCAAATAGCCAGTGAGGAACAAGTGCTTCTTTTATTTCTCCTTCACTCCAGTGTGTGTGTGTGTGTGTGTGTGTACGTGTGTGTGTACGTGTACTCAGTAACAATGGCTTTGGGACGCTGCCATCTGCCTGCAGGATCAAATGTTTCATATGAAGTGTGTCAGAATTTGGCTTATGTTCAGAGAGTAACTTACTGGTCAGTGTGTGTGTGTGTGTGTGTGTGTGTGTGTGTGTGAGTGTGTCTTTAGTTTCTCTCTGACACACACATACAGAACGAGAAAGACCGAGAGAATTTGAGTGAAACAGTGAGTCAGGGACTGAAACTGTGTGTGTGTGTGTGTGTGTGTGTGTGTGAAAGAGAGAGAGAGACCAGTAAGTGTGAGACAGTGTGCAAGACAGTGAAAAGAGTGAAACAGGAAGTGAAAGTGAGAGAGAGGATGAGACAGTGAGAGAGTTAGACAGATGGTTAGAGCTCTGTCAGAAAGAGAGAGACAGTGTGAGAGAGGGACAGAAAGAGACTAAAAGAGTGAGACAGAGTGTAAGAGAGATGGAGTTATAGACAGTGAAAGTAAAACAGTGGGTCAGGCAGAGACAGTATGTTAGAATAAGATGTAAGACAGCATGTTAAAATAGGACAGTAAGAGTGAGACAGCGAGAGTGAGACAGTGTTTTAAAGTGAGACAGTGAGAGTGAGACAGTGTGTTAAAGTGACACAGTGAGAGTGATACTGTGTTTAAAAGTGGGATAGTGAAAGTGAGACAGCGTGTTAAATTGAGACACAGAGTGAGACAGTGTGTTTAAGTAAGACAGTGAGAGTGAGACAGCGTGTTAAAGTGAGACAGTGAGAGTGAGACTGTGTAAAAGTGAAATACTGAAAGTGAGACAGCGTGTTAAAGTGAGACACTGAGAGTGAGACAGTGTGTTTAAGTAAGACAGTGAGAGTAAGACAGCGTGTTAAAGTGAGACAGTGAGAGTGAGACAGTGTGTAAAAGTGAGATAGTGAAAGTGAGACAGTGTGTTAAAGTGAGACACTGAGAGTGAGATAGCGTGTTAAAGTGAGAGTGAAAGTGAGACAGTGAGAGTGAGACTGTGTGTTAATGTGAGACAGTGAGAGTGAGACAGTGAGAGTGAGACAGTGTGTAAAAGTGAGATAGTGAAAGTGAGACAGTGTGTTAAAGTGAGACACTGAGAGTGAGACAGCGTGTTAAAGTGAGAGTGAAATTGAGACAGTGAGAGTGAGGCTAGGTTCATAAAAGAAGCAGCAATGAGGACACAGTGATGAAAATAACTCATCCAGGGAGTAACTCTCACTGATCTGTGTGTGTGTGTGTGTGTGTGTGTGTTGTATTTAAGTGGTGATATAAGTCTTTTCATGTTTCATATAGTTTCTTTATGAAGGAGTGATAAGAAAGAGAGAGAGTGTGTGTGTGTGTGTGTGTGAGTGAAATCCCTGAGGATCACCATGGTCTCTCAGCTAATTAGCCACTGTTCTAATTAGACAGCTAAGTTTGGAAAGCGCGGAAACAGGACACTCGGCCCCATGAGGGTGTAACACACTCGCCCAGTTTGAAAAGTCCTAGATTTACATTTACACACACACACACACACACACACAGCAGCTGGGAGGGGCGGAGAAAGAAGACCATGAGGCAGGTAAATAATGTGGGTCATCTGATCGTGTGTGTGTGTGTGTGCGTGTGTAGATTTTGCCTTTCGTTTTCAGTGCAACAAGGCAAAACCAAACATGAATTCGTGGCTCCTACATAATGCACACACACACACACACACACACACACACACACACTTGTGGTTAAAATGCTGTATGTGGTGTGTGTGCTGTACAATAGGTGCTAATGAGCGGAGCACTTTACTGGGACACCTGTATCATAATCAGTACAGTCATCTGTGTGTGTGTGTGTGTAGGACATGAACTCTGCAGGATGTCAGATAAAATCTCTGCTGTATACCTGGTTACTGATAACAATCATATCACAGTAACGCTGGTGATATCTGAGCCGCGTCAGCTAACTGAAGGAGCAGGTGAGACATACGTGTGTGTGTGTGTCTGTGTGTGTGTGTGTGGAGACGTCTGAGGAAGGAGAGAGTTGTGAAATCAGAAATCAAACACTGTAAAGCTGAAACCAAAGAGTGTCTGAACCTCAGGAACCCATCAGAAGAACCAAGTAGTTCTGGAACCTCCTTAGAAACTGGGGAGATGGAAAACTTCTGAGGAAGGAGAAAGTTCTGAAACCTCATGAGGGGAATTGAATATATAATTGAAAATATTTTCACTATGAATAATTATAGTATAAAACTTATCATAATAAAAAAAGTAAATAATTTCATTTGATGGAGTTTGAGACGAGACAGATGAAGGCAGTGGGCGGGTCACTCACTGTGTGAGACTTGCGTTAGGCCAATCACTGATGTTCTGTACAATAAGCTCCGCCCACAATAGCTCCTAATTCCATTACATCACGCCCTAACCTGTTTTATCTAAGAGCGGGAAATTTACCCAAAGTTCCTCAGTTCCTGAAAATGGATCCCAGTGTGTCCAAAGGAGTCGTTTAACTGAATCAGTGAGTCGACTCATAGGATTCAAAAGCACAGAGAATCAACCAAGATTTTCTTTAAAAAAAAAAATTATTCAGTCACACTTATCTGTGGTGCGATGCTCAAGCTGGACTGTCTCTCTCTCTCTCTCTCTCACACACACACACACACACACACACACAAATGCTAAATAAGTGTTAAATAAGGCATTTCTTTGCCCCTGGTGTTTTGTCTGAAGTGAACTCCCTCGTGCTGTGTGTCACTGGCTCGTCTGTGCCGACCCCCATAAATATACAGCACGGGTATCAACACTCATTAGGGATGCCATTACATACCCTCTGTGGCATTTCCTTTTCCTGTGTGTGTGTGTGTGTGTGTGTGTAAGCATGAAGGTCTTTATTACCATCTGCAGGATTTCTCACACACTGAGCCCACTGATGGCACCGATAAGACAAAATGACTGCTGTGAGAAAGAAACGATTGTCTGTTTGTGTGTGTGTGTGTGTGTGTGTGTGAGGGAGATAGATGGATAGATAAATAGAGAGAGAGAGAGAGATACTGTAAATACACTCAGCCTTTGAAATGCACTTTTTTTCTTTGTTGAGTTGAACTGAATGTAAACTCTACTTTAAGTTAACCCCTTTATTTGTCACATATAACTGGGGTCAGAGCTCAGGGTCAGCCATGACACAGCGCCCGCGGGGCAGAAAGGGTTAAGGGCCTCGCTCAAGGACCCAACAGTAGTTACCTGGTAGAGCTGGGACTCGAACCACCAACCTTATGATCAGTGACTCAATGCCTTAGCCATCTGAGCCAGCAGACAGTGAGTGTGTTAGTGAGACGGTGAGTGTGTTAGTGATACAGTGAGTGTGTTAGTGAGACAGTGAGTGTGTTAGTGATACAGTGAGTGTGTTAGTGAGACAGTGAGTGTGTTAGTGAGACGGTGAGTGTGTTAGTGATACAGTGAGTGTGTTAGTGATACAGTGAGTGTGTTAGTGAGACCGTGAGTGTGTTAGTGAGACCGTGAGTGTGTTAGAGAGACGGTGAGTGTGTTAGTGAGACGGTGAGTGTGTTAGTGAGACAGTGAGTGTGTTAGTGAGACAGTGAGTGTGTTAATGATACAGTGAGTGTGTTAGTGAGACAGTGAGTGTGTTAGTGAGACAGTGAGTGTGTTAGTGATACGGTGAGTGTGTTAGTGAGACAGTGAGTGTGTTAGTGAGACAGTGAGTGTGTTAATGATACAGTGAGTGTGTTAGTGATGCAGTAAGTGTGTTAGTGAGACAATGAGTGTGTTAGTGATACAGTGCGTGTGTTAATGATACAGTGAGTGTGTTAGTGATACAGTGAGTGTGTTAGTGAGACAGTGAGTGTGTTAGTGATACAGTGAGTGTGTTAGTGAGACAGTGAGTATGTTAGAGAGACAATGAGTGTGTTAGTGATACAGTGAGTGTGTTAATGATACAGTGAGTGTGTTAGTGAGACATTGAGTGTGTTAGTGAGACCGTGAGTGTGTTAGTGAGACAGTGAGTGTGTTAGTGAGACAGTGAGTGTGTTAATGATACAGTGAGTGTGTTAGTGAGACAGTGAGTGTGTTAGTGAGACAGTGAGTATGTTAGAGAGACAATGAGTGTGTTAGTGATACAGTGAGTGTGTTAGTGAGACAGTGAGTGTGTTAGTGAGACAGTGAGTGTGTTAGTGAGACAGTGAGTGTGTTAGTGAGACAGTGAGTGTGTTAGTGATACAGTGAGTGTGTTAGTGAGACAGTGAGTGTGTTAGTGAGACGGTGAGTGTGTTAGTGATACAGTGACTGTGTTAGTGAGACAGTGAGTGTGTTAGTGAGACAGTAAGTGTGTTAGTGATACAGTGAGTGTGTTAGTGAGACAGTGAGTGTGTTAGTGAGACGGTGAGTGTGTTAGTGATACAGTGAGTGTGTTAGTGAGACAGTGAGTGTGTTAGTGATGCAGTGAGTGTGTTAGTGAGACAGTGAGTGTGTTAGTGATACAGTGAGTGTGTTAGATAGACAGTGAGTGTGTTAGTGATGCAGTGAGTGTGTTAGTGATACAGTGAGTGTGTTAGTGAGACAGTGAGTGTGTTAGTGAGACAATGAGTGTGTTAGTGAGACAATGAGTGTGTTAGTGAGACAGTGAGTGTGTTAGTGACACAATGAGTGTGTTAGTGAGACAGTGAGTGTGTTAGTGATACGGTGAGTGTGTTAGTGAGACAGTGAGTGTGTTAATGATACAGTAAGTGTGTTAGTCAGACAGTGAGTGTGTTAGTGAGACAATGAGTGTGTTAGTGATACAGTGAGTGTGTTAGTGAGACAGTGAGTGTGTTAGTGAGACGGTGAGTGTGTTAGTGATACAGTGAGTGTGTTAGTGAGACAGTGAGTGTGTTAGTGAGACAGTGAGTGTGTTAGTGATGCAGTGAGTGTGTTAGTGAGACAGTGAGTGTGTTAGTGATACAGTGAGTGTGTTAGATAGACAGTGAGTGTGTTAGTGATGCAGTGAGTGTGTTAATGATACAGTGAGTGTGTTAGTGAGACAGTGAGTGTGTTAGTGAGACAGTGAGTGTGTTAGTGATACGGTGAGTGTGTTAGTGAGACAGTGAGTGTGTTAGTGAGACAGTGAGTGTGTTAGTGATACAGTGAGTGTGTTAGTGAGACAGTAAGTATGTTAGAGAGACAATGAGTGTGTTAGTGATACAGTGAGTGTGTTAGTGATACAGTGAGTGTGTTAGTGAGACCGTGAGTGTGTTAGTGAGACCGTGAGTGTGTTAGAGAGACGGTGAGTGTGTTAGTGAGACGGTGAGTGTGTTAGTGAGACAGTGAGTGTGTTAGTGAGACAGTGAGTGTGTTAATGATACAGTGAGTGTGTTAGTGAGACAGTGAGTGTGTTAGTGAGACAGTGAGTGTGTTAGTGATACGGTGAGTGTGTTAGTGAGACAGTGAGTGTGTTAGTGAGACAGTGAGTGTGGTAATGATACAGTGAGTGTGTTAGTCAGACAGTGAGTGTGTTAATGATACAGTGAGTGTGTTAGTGATGCAGTAAGTGTGTTAGTGAGACAATGAGTGTGTTAGTGATACAGTGAGTGTGTTAATGATACAGTGTGTGTGTTAGTGAGACAGTGAGTGTGTTAGTGATACAGTGAGTGTGTTAATGATACAGTGAGTGTGTTAGTAATACAGTGAGTGTGTTAGTGAGACAGTGAGTGTGTTAGTGATACAGTGAGTGTGTTAGTGAGACAGTGAGTATGTTAGAGAGACAATGAGTGTGTTAGTGATACAGTGAGTGTGTTAATGATACAGTGAGTGTGTTAGTGAGACATTGAGTGTGTTAGTGAGACAGTGAGTGTGTTAGTGATACGGTGAGTGTGTTAGTGAGACAGTGAGTGTGTTAGTGAGACAATGAGTGTGTTAATGATACAGTGAGTGTGTTAGTCAGACAGTGAGTGTGTTAGATAGACAGTGAGTGTGTTAGTGATGCAGTGAGTGTGTTAGTGATACAGTGAGTGTGTTAGTGAGACAGTGAGTGTGTTAGTGAGACAATGAGTGTGTTAGTGAGACAATGAGTGTGTTAGTGAGACAGTGAGTGTGTTAGTGACACAATGAGTGTGTTAGTGAGACAGTGAGTGTGTTAGTGATACGGTGAGTGTGTTAGTGAGACAGTGAGTGTGTTAATGATACAGTAAGTGTGTTAGTCAGACAGTGAGTGTGTTAGTGAGACAATGAGTGTGTTAGTGATACAGTGAGTGTGTTAGTGAGACAGTGAGTGTGTTAGTGAGACGGTGAGTGTGTTAGTGATACAGTGAGTGTGTTAGTGAGACAGTGAGTGTGTTAGTGAGACAGTGAGTGTGTTAGTGATGCAGTGAGTGTGTTAGTGAGACAGTGAGTGTGTTAGTGATACAGTGAGTGTGTTAGATAGACAGTGAGTGTGTTAGTGATGCAGTGAGTGTGTTAATGATACAGTGAGTGTGTTAGTGAGACAGTGAGTGTGTTAGTGAGACAGTGAGTGTGTTAGTGATACGGTGAGTGTGTTAGTGAGACAGTGAGTGTGTTAGTGAGACAGTGAGTGTGTTAGTGATACAGTGAGTGTGTTAGTGAGACAGTAAGTATGTTAGAGAGACAATGAGTGTGTTAGTGATACAGTGAGTGTGTTAGTGATACAGTGAGTGTGTTAGTGAGACCGTGAGTGTGTTAGTGAGACCGTGAGTGTGTTAGAGAGACGGTGAGTGTGTTAGTGAGACGGTGAGTGTGTTAGTGAGACAGTGAGTGTGTTAGTGAGACAGTGAGTGTGTTAATGATACAGTGAGTGTGTTAGTGAGACAGTGAGTGTGTTAGTGAGACAGTGAGTGTGTTAGTGATACGGTGAGTGTGTTAGTGAGACAGTGAGTGTGTTAGTGAGACAGTGAGTGTGGTAATGATACAGTGAGTGTGTTAGTCAGACAGTGAGTGTGTTAATGATACAGTGAGTGTGTTAGTGATGCAGTAAGTGTGTTAGTGAGACAATGAGTGTGTTAGTGATACAGTGAGTGTGTTAATGATACAGTGTGTGTGTTAGTGAGACAGTGAGTGTGTTAGTGATACAGTGAGTGTGTTAATGATACAGTGAGTGTGTTAGTAATACAGTGAGTGTGTTAGTGAGACAGTGAGTGTGTTAGTGATACAGTGAGTGTGTTAGTGAGACAGTGAGTATGTTAGAGAGACAATGAGTGTGTTAGTGATACAGTGAGTGTGTTAATGATACAGTGAGTGTGTTAGTGAGACATTGAGTGTGTTAGTGAGACAGTGAGTGTGTTAGTGATACGGTGAGTGTGTTAGTGAGACAGTGAGTGTGTTAGTGAGACAATGAGTGTGTTAATGATACAGTGAGTGTGTTAGTCAGACAGTGAGTGTGTTAGTGAGACAATGAGTGTGTTAGTGATACAGTGAGTGTGTTAGTGAGACAGTGAGTGTGTTAATGATACGGTGAGTGTGTAAGTGAGACAGTGAGTGTGTTAGTGAGACAGTGAGTGTGTTAATGATACGGTGAGTGTGTTAGTGAGACAGTGAGTGTGTTAGTGAGACAGTGAGTGTGTTAGTGATACGGTGAGTGTGTTAGTGAGACGGTGAGTGTGTTAGTGAGACAGTGAGTGTGTTAATGATACAGTGAGTGTGTTAGTCAGACAGTGAGTGTGTTAATAATACAGTGAGTGTGTTAGTGATGCAGTAAGTGTGTTAGTGAGACAATGAGTGTGTTAATGATACAGTGAGTGTGTTAATGAGACAGTGAGTGTGTTAGTGATACAGTGAGTGTGTTAGTGAGACAGTGAGTATGTTAGAGAGACAATGAGTGTGTTAGTGATACAGTGAGTGTGTTAGTGATACAGTGAGTGTGTTAGTGAGACCGTGAGTGTGTTAGTGAGACCGTAAGTGTGTTAGTGAGACGGTGAGTGTGTTAGTGAGACGGTGAGTGTGTTAGTGAGACAGTGAGTGTGTTAGTGAGACGGTGAGTGTGTTAGTGAGACAGTGAGTGTGTTAGTGAGACAGTGAGTGTGTTAGTGAGACAGTGAGTGTGTTAGTGAGATGGTGAGTGTGTTAGTGACACTTGGTTAGTGTGCCCACTGTTACTGCATTTATTATTTGCCAAGTAAGAATTCACAGGGACTAGAAACAAATCTGTAATCAATAAATCACTCCCGTGGCCTCTTAGGGAAACATGACCTTCTGTTATTATTGTGTTCGTTTTCCTCTTGTACAAACTTCAGCATTAAAATTTTCAGCTTCAAGAAAAACTCAAAACTGGCAGAGAGAACCGGAGCTAGGATCATTCACACGGCTTCCTGTTCGTTTCGGATCTGCCTATAAATCCACCAGTTCTCACAGATTACATGGAATATGTAAGTGTGTGTGTGTGTGTGATGAGACAGATGTAATGAGATGTAATGGTAAACATAGGACTTACAGGACATCTGCATCTTGTCCTCCCCCCACTACAATGACACGATACTAAAATATTTATTTTATCAAGCTTATTTCACCTTTTATTAAACACACACACACACACACACACACACACACACACACTTACGAATCATGTCATAGATAATTGGATGATTTCTAGCGCCTGGTTCTCTGTATCTAACTCCTGACAGTGAGTGTGTTAGTGAGGAGCAGATTAGGTGAAATGGTGTTCCCAAATTGCCCGTGGTGTGTGTACACCCTGTGGTAAGGCTCCAGGACCCCCGCGAGTCTGTAACAGGATAAGACGTATATAAGATGAAGATGATGGAGTGTTTGTGCTAGTTACCTAAGATGGTTAACATTGTTAAAGCTAGCTGTGCCCCTGTTCCTGAAGAACAGCTTAATAAGATGTGTGTGTGAATGTATATAAATATATATATATATATATTTATATACCTGCCTAATATTGAGTAATTTCCCTTTCCCCGCCAAAACAGTAATGAGTGTGTTCTGACACCAGTGTTGGATGTAACGCGTTAAAAAGTAAGCGGTGTTAGGCACAAGTTACTGCCCAGTGTCTCAATGAAATTCTGCAAGCTTCCGCAAAGACCAACGCGCGGAAAGATGGAAACATAATCACAGCACCAAAACACATGAACCGTACTTAAAGCCACCGCGCGAACCCGCGTATGTGAGATAGGGGGATTAGTGGGTGAGATAGGGGTATTAGTAGGTGAGATGGGGGTATTAGTAGGTGAGATAGGGGTATTAGTAGGTAAGATGGGGTATTAGTAGGTGAGATGGGGGTATTTGTAGGTGAGATAGGGGTATTAGTAGGTGAGATGGGGTATTAGTAGGTGAGATGGGGGTATTAGTAGGTGAGATAGGGGTATTAGGAGGTGAGATAGGGGTATTAGGAGGTGAGATGGGGGTATTTGTAAGTGAGATAGGGTATTAGTAGGTGAGATAGGGGTATTAGTAGGTGAGATGGGGGTATTAGTAGGTCAGATAGGGGTATTAGTAGATGAGATAGGGGTATTAGTAGGTGTGATAGGGGTATAAGTAGGTGAGATAGGGGTATTAGTAGGTGTGATAGGGGTATTAGTAGGTGAGATGGGGGTATTAGTAGGTGAGATGGGGGTATCAGTAGGTGAGATGGAGGTATTAGTAGTTAACAGATTATGGGCCAAACCTCACGGGGTGATGATGGTAGAATAATTATAAAGGTCTTGACTAAAACAACATGCATGAGGAATCACAAAGGAGTTTTAATTTTCTGCGATGGAAATTACTCGAACTAGTTACTTTTATCAGAAAGTAACGCTGTAATGTAACTGATTACTTTTTAATGACAGTAATTTTGTAATGTAATTAGTTACTTTAAAAAGTAACAGCCACCAACATCTGACACCTTTCCATAACAACCAGTATTAAAAAAGTGACTCAGTGGATCACTTTTAGTACGTCCTGACCACTGCGGCCTGGGAACATCCCACAAGAGCTGCAGTTTTGGAGTCGCTCTGACCTAGACATTACATTGTTGTCTAGACATTACAATCTGGCCCTTGTCAAAGTCATTTAAATACTAATGCTTCAGGGACAAATGGTTCACTTGCTGATATAACCCACCCACTTCCAGCTGCCATTGTAAGGAAGTACAGCGGTACCTCTACATATGAATTTAATCTGTTCTGTAAGCGAGTTCCTTAGGTGAAATTTCATATTGGGAAACACATTTTCCCATAGGAAGTAATTTAAATGCAGGTAATCCTTTCCAAACACTCAAAAATATTACCAATATTACCAATTTCCAACACTATAATTATATTTTTTTGGATCTAGAAACAACCAAAACATTCAGAAAATGAAGATGTAAACGAAGTAACATATTAATCCTAATTCACGATTCCTCTTGGCACCTGCTGCTTTAAAAAAAAAAAAAAACTAAGAGCAGCTCTCTTTTCTTCTTGCTACCGTCCTTGTTAACATTCTTGGGACCCATGGTGCTGTGCCTTCACTAAATTCTGCAAAAATGCAAAAAACACACAAAGTACAATAAAATAAACTGACAACAAATATGTAAACTTGCTTCACTTGGCTTTCCACTGACACACACAAGTTTTAATTGGCTCTCGGACGTACACGCAATCGTAGGTACGCAACCGCACCAGGCTCGCCCGCTCGCATGCCGAAGGAGCTTCGTACACTGAGGTAAATTTCTTGCTAAAGAAATAGTGATACACCCGTCCGTATGGCGAGGTCCCAGAGGTATAAAAGCATGGCTACTGTGAGAGGGGCCGGATTGTAACGTCTAGACGACTGGATCGGAGCTACTGCTGAACTGCAGATCTTGTGGGACGTCCTCCGGCTGCAGGGGTCCGGATGCACAGTGAAGTCTGGCCCGTGTGGTCCGACCCGATAGAAAAGCCCCTCCGGATCAGATCGATGGTGCTGGTTCTGGTAGCAGGGAGTGTGTGTCACTGTTACGGTGTAAAAGGGGAGGCAGGTGGTCATAATGTTATGGCTGGTCGGTGTAGTGAGGACACAGGTGGAGCTGGCAGACAGGCGGTCACGTGACCCTGACACGCGCATACTGTACACACACGTGTGTGTGTGTGTGTGTGTGTGCAGTGCTCCCTACAGACCTGCCAGCGAGGGGTTTTGTGAGAGAAAAATAAAAATGACCAAAAAATCGTGATGGTGTGTTTGACGCTATAAGTCACGTGACACCGGCGCGCAGTCGAGTTTACACACGTGTGTGTGTGTGTGTGTGAGAGAGACACAGCGGCTCTGAGCAGCGCTCCTACAGAGAGACCCCGTGTGTGTGTGTGTGTGTGTGTGTCGCAGGAAGCAGCTCGGTGCGCGCGTGAGGACGGCGGCGGAGTCAAACCGGAATAAAAGAATAAAAAAAAAAAAACACAGAAAAACGGGAAAAAAAGCAAAAGAACCGGAGGGGGAGGGGGGAGTCGGCGGTGACGTCATCGTGTGCACGCGGGAGCACAGCAGGTAAGGAGTGAGGCGCAGCGGCTACATCACGTGACCCAGTGTTTACTCCTCTTACACAGCAGTTTATTATAACTTATTAATTAAACAGTTCCTCTGTAGTGAGTGAGTTCCTGATGTCCCTGAGGTTCTAGCAGCGATAAACTAAATCACTCTCTCACTCTACAGATCACTCTCACTTTATAAATCACTCTCTCACTCTATAGATCACTATCTCACTATAGATCACTCTCTCACTCGATAAGTGTCTGTACATTGGTTAGAATTCACTCTTTCACTGATATCTTTATATACATTAGAGGATCAGAAACATTTCTGTATGTCTGTCTTTATGTCTGTGTGCATCACACACAACTGTCTGGACAGAAATTAATGAAACTTTTGCAGGACTTGGTTTCGTTCATGGTGCAGACCTGGGGCATGATGTATAAACGTTGCGTACGCCCAAAATGGGCATAGAAATATGCGTACGCGTTTTTCCACGCACATATCGGGATTTATAAAAAATAAACTTGGCGTAAATAAGTGCGCACCGTAAGGATGCTCTTGACCGTGCGTACGCACTCTTTTAAAAGAGTATGTGTTTTGGCGACACCAACTGGCCCAAATAGCAATAACTATTTAAAATAGTCATCACCCAATTAATCAAATTGCATCAACCTGAATTATCATTATCAGCATTCTTAACCAAGTGCAAATACTTTGAATTTACTTTTTTTTTAATGAATGGGCTATAAAAAGGTATGTGCGTATATAACATATCATCATAATGGATGCTCTAGCGCTGTTAGAGGACCTTGCTAATGACGTTCTACGGAGGGAGCGTGTTTTCAGAGACCGTGAAGATTTCCTTGCTCATGGTGATGATTGGCTCATGAGCTGATTTCGATTTCCAAGAGCCATCCTCTTGGAATTGTGTTCTGAATTACGGCCAGTATTGGAAAGACCCTCGCGGAGAAACCGCGCTGTGTGTTCAAGTACAAGTGGTGTTGTCTTTTTAAGTTATTTTTTATTTGCATATGAATAAACAGGAAAATCGACTGTTTTAATAAACGTATCTTAAGGACAGCTGCATCTATTGCTAGATTTGTCACTTGGATATTTTAGGACTTAGGATTTGAATTGGTTGATTTAAATTATCCACAATAAAAAAGCAGAATTTTAAACAGACAAAAACTTATATAATGTGTAGATAAATCAATTACTTCGTCACTGCGAATCACATCCGTATCACTTTGGAATTCTGGAAGAACTCCACTTAATCCTGTTTCCCCTATAATCGCGCCCACCCTTACATCAAAGGCTGAGAGGTCAGTGATTCCTTGACCACCACCAGTTGTTACCACACTGCGCCTGTGTGCACATATTCTTTTTTTTAACGACTACTTTTAAGTCTGACCATTTTTTTTTGGTCTCTTGGACTGTGCGAGGCACCGAGGTAACAGCATTGACTGCTTCTGTTATACTTGCTTCCATTCTATCATCTTTCTTTTATTTGAAATTCCCGCAGAGAGCCCACCAAATAAAACTTTTTTTCGGCCCTCCACCTCAGACAGCAGTACCTCCATCTCGCAGTCGGTGAAGTTTCTTTTTTTTTGCTTTTCGTTTCTGTTTTTCCATTTTTAGCCAAACAGATCAATGACAATTATCGGTCGTATTAATATGCAGGGAGATCATACATATTCAAAATAGGCGGTCTTAACCTTCAAATATGGTTATTTCAGGAGGAGATTGGGGTAAGCTATAAGCACGTGCACCTACGCACAATATTCAGATAATTGTGATTTATAAAGCGAACCTTGCGCAGGTTCTGGCGTACGTACGGTTTTATAAATCTGAAAACTTTTGTGCGTACGCAAATTCTGCCTTATGTGCGTACGCACATTTTAAGGATGAAATCTACGCAAAGTTTTATACATGAGCCCCCTGAAGTTTAATCTGCACCATCAGTGAATCTAAATGTGGGGTAAAAGTGATGTTATGAACAGTTATGTGTGGGATTTAATAATCTACTGTAAAATAATCTACTAATGCGCTACTGTCTCAATGTAAACAAACACCTGCACCAATAGATATTAATTAGAAAAGATAAAGTGGGTACAGAAAGTATTTAGACCCCCTTAAAATTTTCACTCTTTGTTATATTGCAGCCATTTGCTGAAATCATTTAAGTTCATTTTTTTCCTCATTACTGTACACACATCACCCCATATTAACAGAAAAAACACAGAATTGTTGACATTTTTGCAGATTTGTTAAAAAAAGAAAAACTAAAATGCCACATGGTCGTAAGCATTCAGACCCTTTGCTGAGACACTCACATATTTAACTCTGTCCATTTCTTCTGATCATCCTTGAGATTCATTTGAGTCCAGCTGTGTTTGATTATACTGATTGGATTTTATTAGAAGAGCCACACACCTGACTCTATAAGACCTTACAGATCACAATGCATGTCAAAGCAAATGGGAATCATGTGGTCAAAGGAACCGCCTGAAGAGCTCAGAGTCAGACTTGTGGCAAGGCACAGATCTGGCCAGGGTTACAGGAAACATTCTGCTGCACTTTAGGTTCCTAAGAGCACAGTGGCCTCCATAATCCTTAAATGGAAGACGTTTGGGATGAACAGCCTTGGTGAGAGGGGTAAAGAAGAACCCAAAGATCACTGTGGCTGAGCTCCAGAGATGCAGTCGGGAGATGGGAGAAAGTTGTAGGAAGTCATCCATCACTGCAGCCCTCCACCAGTCGGAGCTTTATGGCAGAG